>NC_142812.1:39532399-39785050 GCF_049724085.1 Artemia sp. Qi Xiang Cuo
TATTACTTTTTCCATATTCCACCAAAAAATTTAGAATTGTACTTTAAATTTCTTTATGTCTTTGTGAAATACTGAACTGAATTGGAAGATTTTTGTTTTCTCTGGAGAAATTAGAATTGAACTTTAAATTTCTTTGTCTTTGTGAAATAAAGAACTGAAGTGGAAGATTTTTGATTTCTCTAGAGAAATTAGAATTGATGTGTGTTCTTTGGTAAAGTTCAGAATAGGAACTTGAACTTTTCTTCACTTCGTTGAGAAAATTTTAAATTGAACTGGAACTTTTTATCTTCCATGAAAATATTCACAAGTATGGTATTACTTTTTCTATCTTCCACCGAAAAATTTAGAATTGAACTTTAAATTTCTTTATGTCTTTGTGAAATAAAGAACTGAAATGGAACATTTTTATTTTCTCTGGAGAAATTAGAATTGAAGTGTGTTCTTTGGTAAAATTCCAAAGAGAACTTGAACTTTTCTACGCTTCGTTGAGAAAATTTGGAACAGTATTTTAGATTTTTCATCTGTTCGAGACAGATCTGAACTAAAGTGGAAAATTTTTATATTATTTGGAAAAAATAGAGATGATCAATGACTAATTTCTTTTTCATTGAGAAAATTCAGAAGAGAACTTGAACTTTCCTTGACTTTGTTGAGAAAATTTAAAATTGAAATAGGAATTTTTATTTTCCGTGAAAATATTCACAAGTATGGCATTACTTTTTCTATCTTCCACCGAAAAATTAGACTTTAACTCTAAATTTCTTTATGTCTTTGTGAAATAATGAACTGAAGTGGAAGATTTTCGTTTTCTTTGAAGACATTAGAATTGAAGTGTGTTCTTTGGTAAACTTCAGAAGATAACTTGAACTTTTCTTCACTTCGTTGAGAAAATTTTAAATTGAATTAGAACTTTATATCTTCCATGAAAATATTCACAAGTATGGTATTACTTTTTCTATCTTCAACCGAAAAATTTAGAATAGAACTTTAAATTTCTTTATGTATTTTTGAAATAGAGAACTTAAGTGAAAGATTTTTGTTTTCTCTGGAGAAATTAGAATTGAAGGGTGTTCTTTGGTAAAGTTCAGACGAGAACTTGAACTTTTCTTCACTTCGTTGAGAAAATTTTAAATTGAACTAGAACTGTTTATTTTTCTTGAAAATATTCACAAGTATGGTATTACTTTTTCTATCTTCCACCGAAAAATTTAGAATTGAACTTTAAATTTCTTTATGTCTTTGTGAAATAAAGAACTGAAGTGGAAGATTTTTGTTTTCTTTGGAGAAATTAGAATTCAATTGTGTTCTTTGGTAAAATTCAGAAGAGAACTTGAACTTTTTATCTTCTGTGAAAAATTTGGAACAGTATTTTAAATTTTTCATCTCTTCGAGACAGATCTGAACTAAAGTGGAATTTTTTTATATTATTTGTAAAAGTAGAAATGATCAATTACTAAATTTTTATTCATTGAGAAAATTCAGAAGAAACCTTTAAGTTTCCTTGAATTCGTTAAGAAGATTTTCTATTTAAGTTAATAGTTGTTAATCTGTTTGAGAAAATTAGGAAGTGAATCGAAGAAGATTTAGAATTAAAGTGGAATTTTCTATCTTCATATAAAATAATCACAATCATAGTATAACTTTTCTTATTTTCTATGAAAAAATTAGAACTTAAATTCAAATTTTTTATGTCTTGGTGAACTTAAAACTGACGTGGAAGCTACAAAATACCTACAAAATACTAAGAAACCTTAGCTCAGAAAAGCCTGAAATATCCAACTACTCATCCCAAACTAGAAGTTTCAGACAACAAACACCTATGAGGGACTAAGAATCCTAGCTCTGAAAAGTCCAAAAAGAAGACTACACCTCCGAAATCATAATTTTCTCAAAGCATACACCTATGAAAGGCTGAGAAATCTAGCTCAGAAAAGTCAAAAATAGCAAGCCACTCATTCCCAAATCATAGGTTTCAGACAACACACACGTATGAAAGGCTAAGAAATCAAGCTCAGAAAAGTAAAAAAATAGCAACCCACACATCCCAAATCATAGGTTTCAGACACCACATATCTACGAAAGACTTAAGAAATCTGGTTATGAAAAGTCGGAAAAAGCAAATTGCATACCTCAAATCATAAGTTTCAGACAACACACACCTATGAAATACTAAGAAACCTTAGCTCAGAAAAGCTTGAAATAGCAAACTATTCATCCCAAACTATAGGTTACAGACAACAAACACCTATAAGGGACTAAGAATCCTAGCTCTGAAAAGTCTAAAAAGCAAACTACAAATCCAAAATCATAATTTTCTGACAGCACACACCTATGAAAGGCTAAGAAACCTAGCTCAGAAAAGTCAAAAATAGCAAATTAACCATCCCAAATCATAGGTTTCAGACAACACATACCTATGAAAGGCTAAGAAATCCAGCTCAGAAAAGTCAAAAATAGCAACCCACCCATCACAAATCATTTGTTTCAGACAACACACATCAACTAAAGACTATGAAATCTAGATTAGAAAAGACCGAAATATTAATTTACATATCCCAAATCATACGTTTCAGACAACATTCACCTAAGAAATACTATGAAAACTTAGCTCAGAAAAGCCTGAAATAGCAAATTACACACCTCAAATCATAAGTTTCGGACAACACACACCTACGAAATACTAGGAAACCTTAGCTCAGAAAAGCCTGAAATAGCAAACTACTCATCCCAAACTAATGGTTTCAGACAACAAACACCTATGAGGGACTATGAATCCTAGCTCTGAAAAGTCCAAAAAGCAAACTACAAATCCCAAATCATAGGTTTCAGACAACACACACCAACGAAAGACTAAGAACCTTATATCCCAAATCATAGGTTTCAGTCAACACACACCAACAAAAGACTAAGAAATCTAACTTAGAAAAGCCCGAAATTGTAATTTACATATCCCAAATCATAAGTTTCAGACAACATTCACCTACTAAATACAATGAAACCTTAGCTCAGAAAGGCCTGAAATAGCAAATTAGACACCTCAAGTCATAAGTTTCAGACAACACACACATATGAAATACTAAGAAACCTTAGCCCAGAAAAGCCTGAAATAGCAAACTATTGATCCCGAACTATAGGTTTCAGACACCGAACTCCTATGAGGGACTAAGAATCCTAGCTCTGAAAAGTCAAAAAAGCTAAACCACAAATCCCAAATCATAGGCTTCAGACAACACACACCAACGAAAGACTAAGAAATCTAGCTTATAAAATCCAGAAATATTAATTTACATATCCCAAATCATAAGTTTCAGTCAACACACACCCACGAAAGCCTAAGAAATCCAGCTCTGAAAAGTCCAAAAGCAAACTTCTCATCCCAAACTATAGGTTTCAGACAACAAACACCTATGAAAGTCTAAGAAATCTAGCTCAGAAAAGTCAAAAATAGTAATTTAAATATCCCAAATCATAAGTTTCTGACAACACACACCTATGAAAGGCTAACAAAAATAGCTATGAAAATTCCAAAATAGCGAACTAATCATCCCAAACTATAGTTTTGAGACAACAAAAACCTATGAGGGACTAAGAAATCTAGCTCAGAAAAGCCCTAAATAGTAATTTACATATCCCAAATCATAATTTTCAGACAGCATTCACCTACGATATACTAGGAAAGTCTAGATCATAAATGTCCGAAATAGCAAACTACTCATCCCAAACTAGAAGTTTCAGACAACAAACACCTATGAGAGACTAAGAATTCTAGCTCTTAAAAGTCCAAATGGCAAACTACACATCCCAAATCATAATTTTTTGACAACACACACCTATGAAAGGCTAAGAAATCCAGCTCAGAAAAGTCAAAATAGCAAACCACCCATCCCAAATCATAGGTTTCAGACAACACATACCTATGAAAGACTAAGAAATCCAACTCAGAAAAGTCAAAAATAACAACCCATACACCCCAAATCATAGGTTTCAGACAACATACATCAACGAAAGACGGGTCCCGGGGAGGGCCTTTGGGGGTCTGGGGGGCCGGATGGGAGCCCGGGGAACCTTTGGGGACCGGGGGTTCCTTTGGGATTGGGGTATGGGGATCGGAGCCCTTTGGATCGGGGTAGGGCGATCGGGGCCCTTTGGGGTTGGGGTAGAGGACCTCACGACACTGTTCAAACAGAACTTGTTTACTATAACGACCACACTCAAAACCTCTTCTAAAACCCTTTCTAAAATCATCTTTTAAAATGTCTCTAACTGTTTCGCCGAAATTATTCCCTAAAATGTCTAAGACCGTTTCACCCAAATAATCCCCCAAAAGTAATCTCAGCGTGTTCCTTTTGTTTTCGGCATCTCTGTGCTTTCACATTTCAAATTTCTAGGAAACCCTTTCCTACGTTAATCTCTTCATCTCATAAATGTTCATAGCTACACTATTAAGGTTTAGTTAGAATATCAATTTATCTCTCCAAATTAAAGCTCAGTGAAGCCGTATTTAAAAATATAATTTCTATCTCTTTAGCCTCCCGCATAATTCCAAGATAACAAGTGATGTCATTTCTAACTCCTGACAGTAAAGATTAATGAAGCCCTATTAAAAATAGAATATTAATTTTTCTCTCTGACCTAAAGAACGTTTATCCCTCAGACCTAAGATTAAAGAAAGCCATAATGTTTCTTAATTCCCCCTTCGTGAATCAATATATTCCCTTAGCGATTATGTAAATCAATTTCTCAGGTTAGGTTAGCCTAAAGATCAAAGAAGCCATGTTTGTTTCTTAATTCCCCTTCGTGAATCAATAATTCCCCCGCCGATTATGTAAATCAATTTTTCAGGTTAGGTTCGCCTAAAGACATAAAACAGACATAAATTGCTGTTGACATCCATAAATGTGAGAAAGTTCCTGTTTTTTCATTCTCACTGACAACGAACCATAAAACAGACATGAATTGCTGTTGACATCCATAAATGTGAGAAAATTCTCTGTTTTTTCATTCTCACTGACAAAAACCATAAAACAGACATGAATTGCTGTTGACATCCATAAAAAACATCAAATAAATTGACCAACACACATAACCATCCAAGAAAACATCAATCAAAGTGAGAAAATTAATGTTTTTTTAAGTGAGAAAATTCCTGTTTTTTCATTCTCACTGAGAAAACCATAAACCACGTGGTGGGCGTGGGACTGGCACCCCCCTTTCTACTGAGGGGGCCTTTAGGGAGGGGGGCTATTTGCCCTCCAATCTTTTTGGTCACTTTAAAAGGGCACTTACAAATGTAATTCCATTTTGAATGAGCTACTACACATCTCTCTATGATGCTCTGGCCACCCCCTAGCCCTCCTAGAAAGAAAGGGAGACAGATCAGTGTTACCCATGCAAAAAAAAACCTTTTCCTTGGTGTTCAAGGTGGGGAACTGTAATTATCCTACAAAATGTTTTGGACCATGCTGATTCCAGTGGTGCACTTTTTATTTCGATTTGACGCCTTTTTCAAGGGGTTTCAGGCTCTTTTTCGAAATCACCATAAATTTCTTTTCGCAATAAACTTTGACTTCTAATATTAACCGAATCAATAGATACCATTCCTGATTCAGTGTCAGATGTAAATTTTTTCTCACTAGACAGTTTTTTTAAACACATTTTTCAACTTTTGTTTACTATGGACTGTGGTTCGCTCTTTACTAGGTTGCAGCTGCCTCTGCAACCATGATTTCACAACATTTGCTCAGGTCGAATTTTTGTCATCAAACGTATGATTTGTTACTCTCTATAATCTATCAGTTCCAAAAATTATTTTCATTTGTTAAAAACTTTGAAAGTGGAGTGGATAGTGGATATGAACACACCCTCTACATCTACATATAGAACAGAAATAGAGTCATGAAAAATAAAAAGATAGGTATACATTAAAGATAATTTTTTGAATGAAAAAAGAAATTATTGAAAAAGAAAATAGGATTCAGTGCTTTTTGTAATAAGATTTGTAACATAACTAGATAGGTTAAATCAATTGTAGTTTGATGATTGAACGCGGTTGGGAGTAAAAGGGGGGGGTATCTAGTCCGAGAGTTGTTTAATGGTTTTATTTTTACTTCTAATGTCTAATTAGAAGTAATTCTTCAAATTCTCTTATTTGTAACTGTAACACCTAATAAGCGCAGATAACGTCCTATTCTTTGAGTTTTTGGATTCATGTGCTAACATATCAAATAGTTGGAGGCAACGAACTATAAGAATGGAGGGACACTTCCCAATAGTAACCGAAACTCTAAAAAACTAAATTTTTATATCAATCGATATATCATCGGATTATTATGCTGATTCCAAATATATAAGATACATTAAGCTTAGTGCTACCCATAAAAAGCTACGAACCTGCAAAAATTTGCCTGATATTCTTAAGAGGGAGGAAACACCCCTGAAAGTAAAATAATTTTAAATAAAATCACACCATGAGAAACAGCGTAACAGAGAACCATTACTATACAGGTTTCAAGCTCCTGTCTGCAAAAACTTTTTATTTTTTTGTTTGTTTTTTTCAGAAGAAAAATCAAGGATGTGTGTCATTTTTTTCCCAAGGGTGATCATGTAGAACCAACAATCCGAGAACATCGGAAGAAGGCTCATTTAAGGGGAAACTTAAATTTCTAGTGCCCCATTTATTTGACCAAAAAGATCAGAGGGCTACTAGCCCTCCTCTCACGTCCATTTTTCCCTAAACTTGCTCGACCAAAAGTTTAATATAGCCATATGGCTTAATATAGTGGAAAGGTTCCAAAACTATACCTTAGGTTTAGCTTGTTTTTGGAGAAAAAATTAGGGTTTTGAATCAACAAGAAAAAGAAAAAAAGAAAAAGTAAATATTTCAATTACATCACCGATAACAAATTTTCAGTGATCGGATTATAAGCCAAGGGTTCCAATTTGGGAAAATACATGGAGGAAGCAAGGATTTTGTTCTATTCTCTGCATAAAGATGCGAAAAGACATTTTTCATAGCTCCAAGGGTATTTTTTGCTTGAGAAACAACAAAACATCAATCTAAAGTTATTTTTCCAGACCTAGGGGGGTAATTTTACCCCCTTGCTATATGTGCACCTGTATAGAACATGGTAAAGAAACAAAACAATTATTAATTACACTGATACAGAGTATTATAATTCTAGTGATTTCTAGTCAATAATCTAGTGATTTATGAGCTGATCTAGTGATTTCTTCTTAAGAATCTAGTGATTCTTTTTCACCGTGTGGCAACCCTGACTGGAATTTCATAGTAGCATAGTTGCCAGGTGGCGCGCATTTGGGCACTTTTTTGAGTTGATCGCGCATGGAGTTTTTCAAATTGGCGCATTCCGCCGATTTTGCGCATGTCAAAAAAATTTGGCGCAAAGTGGGCTCATTTTGCCTTCACACTAACAACGACAAAACTCAACATCTTAGAGTCTAGTGTTTACTGACAATTTCTACTGACAGAATTCAGGAATCCGTCTATAAAGACAGATGGAATTTTCAGAGCCCCTTAGGAATTTTCATATCACAGTCTAGTCCCCATGATGACCTAAATTTTAAATTAACCGCGTGAAAAACAAAATGGGAAAGTGGTCAAATTTTAATAATAAAAAAAATACATAAAAGAGTGGGAACGCATACCTTTGTTCGACATAGCTCAAGCAGCTCTTTCTGTCTTAAGCTTACCCATCAGCTACCCATTCGTCGAGAGAGTGATTTCTGTTATGAATCTTGTCAAGTACAAAATTCGAAACAGGATGCACCTTAAAATGCTTAACTCTACTGTGACCATCCGACTTAGGCTAAATTGACAGGGAAAGTGCTGCAGGGACTTGATCCTACACCCGCTATGCTGAATAGATTTACCATTGACAAGTATGACATCAAAAAACCATCCAATGAAATGAAAATGAAGATGAAACTCTTGAGGAAATTCTGGGCGATAGAAGGAGGATTTGCTGTTTAACTTTGAAAATGATCTTGAATACTAGTCGAAGATAAATACAGTATATGATTTAAAAATGTAAAAAACCAATTCTAAGTTCATTAAAAGAAAAACACAAATAAAATAACAATCGGAAATGTTGAAGAACCTTGCCAAGTACAATTTTGTCTTATATGTATGTCTTTGGCTTCTTTTTCATGACAAAATCTCAGAACATTATGGTTAGTCTGCAACTTTATACATAGTTGCAACAATAACGGTCAGTCTAATTTCATATCTTTGACTTGGTTGTTCTAATTTATATTTTGAAATTTACGAAACATTTTGTTCTTATAACGAAGTTTGAGACTTAATATATTTTTGAAGCTTGGAATTGCAATGTCCTGAAAACACTGTATAAATAAGTAAAATTTGATGTCACTTACTTAAATGACATTTTGGATAGATGTGATCTTCAAGGATCATGCTTCTCTTTAGTTCTACATTAGAAAATCCTATCTGTTAGTTATTTTTATGAAATGTGCCTTTAACTTCCACGTTTTTGTATAACTTATCTATATTGCAAGACCAGTATACTGAGTACCTATTTCTTTTTTTTAGTTCTTTAATCAAAATTTCTATTGTTGATAAGGAATAATTCAGCATATTAGCCAGAAAGTAATATAAAATACCACCTTAGATTTGGCAAGTATTTTTTTTGTTAGATCTTCTTTAATTCCCTTTTTTATTTAATTCTCTGACATACCAGAGAACCGAGGAAAATATTTTTCTTGTCAAGCTAGAGACTGAGAACAGAAAATTTCGACCACGAAAGCGCATGTAGCCTAATCAGTCGAAAAATGATTCACTGTCTTTCAATGAAGACTGAATCCTACCAATTTTGAGCTCTAGTATTCTGATGAGAAAAATTCACACTATCTGGTAACAATGTTTCTGAATTTCCGGTTTTTTTTTTTTTTTTTTTTTTTGCACTCATCCCTGCAAGATCTAATTTACCCTGAATTTCGAACTCCACCCAAAAAATATATAGCGAAAAAGCGCCGATGTTTGCTTCCCTTTGCATTTTTGCTTCCGTTCGTGCGCTATCTAAAGTCAAGGACCTGGCATCACTGAGTAGTAGCCTTAGCTTTAGTGACAGTAGTAGTAGTTGAAGTAGTAATAATAACTGCTTGAATTTAATTCAAGCAGCAATAGTAGTAGTATGAGCAGAAACAGTAGCATTAGCATGTAGCATTAGCAGTAGCATTTAGCTATAATTGGGAGCTTTAAAAATTTTCCATGTCTTCATTAGTAAGACTAACTAGTTTACTGGATAGTTTTGTTTAGTTGTTTGATTTCCAAAAAACTGTGTGTATATTTGGATACACACAAAAATAAAAATGTAAATTTTACTTAAAAAGTTTATAATACCTACTCACTTATCTCTCCACGGCAAAATATTTTTTGCTTTTAAATCCATTTAAATGGATAGAGATTCAGTTGACAAAATGGAACTTTTCATTGAAGTGGTTTAGTTCCTATTTTGGTCTGAATCAAACAGTTCACGGTAACGGACTGTAAATAAGGAGAGACTCGGTCCAATAATAACCAAAATTCTAAAAAACAGAATTTTGATGATAATTCTGATTCCATCAGAATTGTTATTAGTAAAGTTCCATTTGGAATCATGCCGATTCCAAATATTTAAAATTAATTAAGTTTAATGTTGCCCATCAAAAGTTACGAGGCTGAGAAAATTTGCCTGATTTTCGAAGGGGGGGGAAGAATGATCAAAAAGTCAAGGAATCTTATTGAGAATTGCACCATCAGATTCAGTGTATCAGAGAACCCTAGTGCAGAGTTTTCAAGTTCCCACCTTTAAATATGTAGAATTTTGCGTTTTTTGCCAGAAGAAAGATCATGGATGCGTGTTTATTTATTTTTTGTTTGTTTAATCTCTGTTCTTCCCAGGGGTGATTTTATCGAACCAATAGTCCTAGGATATTATGTTTAGAAAGGGCTCATTTTAACGGAAATTAAAAGTTATAGTCCCCCTTTTAAATGACCACAAATTGGAGGGCAACAAGTCCCTTTCCCATGCCTTTATCCCAAAGTTCTATGATCAAAATTTGAGATAGTCATTTTGTTTAGTATAGTTGAAAGGATCACTAACTATGTCTTTGGGGATGATATGACCCTCTTATTCCGGATGAATTTATTCCGTATATGAAGGGGGTCATCCCCTCATTAATTCCTCTTTCGTTAAGCTAAGTCTTTTAGTACTTCAAAAACTTCTTATTCAAATTCAACGGCCCTTGTGTTTCAGTTGGTGTTTTTAAAGAATTTGGACAAAATGTCAAATTTTATCGCAAAGAACGAGGAATTGATGAGGCCTTTGGCAGCCCATTCAAGGGACAAGCATTGTACTATAGAGTGTTTAACCGTTTTAGCACATAAGGATGTGTCTGGCATTTCATAATCCTGAGATAATTGCCAAATTCGTTTGCTAAGCAGTTCTCATGTAGAATATCCGGATTCTAATCTAGTCTAGATTAGACTAGATTCTCTAATCTAGATAATGATTCTCTAATCTAATCTCTAATCATCCTCCATTATCTAATCTAGATAATGGAGGATGAAAGTGTTATTGAACACACATTGCCCTGCCGATCTTATTTTTTAGAAGAGCTTAGCAAACGATTTTCTGCTACTATCTCAGAAGTATTATAAGATCAAACCCAACATCTAACCGTTATAGCGACTATTTGTATATAATTATAATTTCCAATGAAATTTTGGTAATGATAGGAAAATCTATATTACATAATTAAAGAAGATTCCATTCTAATTTTTATTTATTCCTGATCACTGTTCACGCCTACAGATTGGGAAGGGGGCAGATCTGTTTCTTCTTTTTTTTAGAGAAAAAGGGTTTTATTAAAATAAAATAAAACATATTAACAACAAAACTCGAAGTTTATTAAACTTTTATGGGTAGAAATCACCCTTAACAAAACCCTACATGCACAATTACTACCAACCATCTTTACCTTCCTCCCCCCCCGGAAAAAATGACAAAACGATAAATAATAATAAAATAAATAAACAAAAATAAACAAAATAAATTGATTTTTAATAAATTTTCCCGATCCAACTGGATACGGAAGACCCAAACTAAAAAGCATTCTTCTATTCAATCTCCTCGTCACCCTCCTAAAAAAAAAGAAAAAAAAGAAAAAAAAATCACAATCACTCGAGAGAGAAATTCGCTAAGCAGGGATTAAAGTTCATATATAGACAGTGTCCTTTTACTTTACTGCGAAATTCGTTTAGCTCATCAATTGTCGAAATGGCCTGAGGTAATGGTTCCCACACTCGAGGGCCAACATGTCGTGCGGGAAAAACGGATGGCTTTGTAATAAGCTGAGGTCGCCGAATTAGTGACGATGCTCTAGTCGAGTAATTAGGGAAATTAAAACCACTTGTAAATATTTCCCAAAAACACTAAGGTAATAACGCGCGTGTATAATAAAACATAAAAACGGAATAAACCAGCGATGGGTAATATATTTACTTGATTATATCTATATCAAACAGACATATTACCATTATCCCCAGTTAAAACACGTAGGGCATTATTTTGCAAACTTCTAAGGGGAAGAAGGTGAAAAATGTGCTTGACCACACAAGACAACCATATAGAAGGTATGAGTGAACAAAAGAAAAATAAACAAATCTCATAATATCTTTTGGAATAAAGAGATTCAGTTTTCTCATCATCCCAACATTTCTTGCAACCTTCCCACTAACACATGAAATGTGCTATTTGAACAAAGCGTCTTTTTTTCAGCGTCTTTCTATAGTATTTCTAATTGTATCCTGTAAATTTTATGTATCAACAATAACCTTATTGGCGCCTTCACTTAAATAAGAGGGAAAAATTAAGAAGGAAACAGGAAAGTTTGAAAATTCTCCATTTCCAAGACATAGCTTTAACTGAAGATATTGAGGTTTATTTCAGATTTTTCCTGTATGAAAATCAGTTATTTCTCATGTCTTTTTTCTGACATAAATGTACGTTCTGTCAATAACAAATAATTTGTATTTGCCCTCAGTAGGTTAGCCATTAGATTACTACAAAGCTTCGTAAAATGAAAAGTTTCTGTCTGCATTCCAGCTAGGCGAAAGTCTTAGAGACTATTTATGGTGTTTTTTCAAGGAAAGTTCGAAAGTGGAAGATAATTTTAGAAATTAGGAATGTTATCACCTAGTAAACTGAGTTTGGCTTCTTAGACATTAATTAGGGCAGTTTAAATGTTAGCAAACACTTTTTATTTACTAATGGGTAAATATCATGGTGAGAAAACGACAGCAATTTTTTCAAATGATTTGTTAAATTTGAGAAACTTCTCTTGTGGACTTAGGGTGATGGCCCTACAGGACAAGGGTAATCAGGAAGATACCTATTCATTATATTTGCCGGGGAATGTTTAATTATGAAAGGCAAGGGATACAGACTGTGACGAGAAGAAAAAAACCTTTCCTTTCTCTACCTCAAGGACTATATCGCAGAATTGTGTCTATTATATACAAAAAATATCTCTTTTTTCAGCTAGACACTGTAATTACAAAGTTTTTCTTGTTTACATCTCCAAACAAAAATTGTTCTCCATAAGGCCTAAGAACATCATTTCCCCTCTCCTGTACAATTTTGAGAGCCTTGTAGACACCTTCTCATTATTGACATGGCGAGTTACTATAAAAATTTTTACTCTCTAATTTCAGAAGAAAAAATCCCACAAACAAAGATTAATTATCAAAGATTATGAAAACTTTTACCATTGAATAATATAAATATTTTTGGGGGCAAGTTTGCTGTTAATTAATTTAGAGTTAATCGTTTTACCAATTGAACTATTTTTAACAAAGATTATGTCCAAATATGTCTCTCCTTTATAACAATTTTATCATCAGCGTCTTCAAAACAAACCAAAAAACTAAGTACGGCCTTATCTAGATTGCAGAAATATTTATTGTAGACCAGTAACATGATTTTGCTATTTGTTTATTACCCGTGAACGAAGCGAATACATAGCGTGTACATTACCAAAGAAAAAAAAGACTAAAAAAGATAACGACCTATATTTTATTTATTCTGTCATATGTGCTATGACATATTGTCTTTACTCACGAAGAAATTTCATTCAGTTATCTTTTTTATTTTTAGAAACTAGAATAGTAAGATAAAACCATTTCCTTTGCAATTATGTTTGTATTTTTTTGAAAAATGTCAAAAATATACTAAAAGAAATTGAGTCTATTTGAGATATACGGTTTTAATAATTTGGCTAGCCCATAAGGCTAGATATTATAGATATTGACGCTCAACTAAAAGCTTTCAGAGCTATACAAGCAAACGCAGGGTTGCCACCCTGGCCTGAAAGAATTTACTAAATCTGAGAGGAAAAATTTACTAACTCGCATCTGTTTTTACTAAATGCTCAACAAATTTTTTTGCGCACCATCAAGCACCGATTTTTTCTATGGGAGGATAATCAACAGGATTTCCACAATCTTTTTTCCTTTTTTCTTTTTTTTTCTCTTTTCCTCTTTTCTTTCGTTTTCATAGTATGATTGAAAATTCCGGAAACCTATAAGCTAAAAAATACTTTTTTTTATTATTTGGATGTAGCCTACTACTGGATATGCTTCATATTCCAGATGCGGTGTATCCAAGACGTCAAACAATAGTCTGGAATCTTAGATTCTGGAAATCCTGCTAGTAAAGCCCGGCTTTAAATTTATCAATAGTTTTCAGGTCATAAAATTCAGATATATTGAAAAATTAAAAAACAATCAACGAAGAAAAACAGCTACAACTTATATTCACTAAGCAATTCAGGCGATGGAGTGTTTAGAATCTGAGGCGTGTTTGAAAGTGAGTAGTATAGATATAACAGTTTCAGGAGGGCAGGTAGCCAGTGTAGCTACAACAGTTTCAGGAGGGCAGGTAGCCAGTGTAGCTACAACAGTTTCAGGAGGGCAGGTAGCCAGTGTAGATATAACAGTTTCAGGAGGGCAGGTAGCCAATGTAGCTATAACAGTATCAAGCGCACAGTCCCACCATATAGCTATAACAGTTTCAAGCGGACAGTATCCTGCCATACAAGCAGAAAGTGTAATGACCGATTCAACTACCGTGAAAATTCGTGCTGATCTCTGTTCAAAGTGTGTGATGTTTCCTTTGTTTGAAATTGTGAAATTCTTTCTGTAATTTAATTTGTTTAATTAATTTACATAAATTAATTTATTATTAATCAATTTACATAATTACATTAATTAATTTTTTTTTTAATTTTGATAGTTTTTTTATTGATGTCATTTTATTGTACTCTAATGATGATATTTTTCTTTTCCATTGATACAATTTTTTAAATTCTAAGTATCTTCCCATTGATTTATATGAAATTTGTGTTTGATGTAGGAATCGAACGTGAGACCCGTGATTTCCTAAGGCAAAAGAACGACACGTTAATCGACTGAACCAACAAGCCATTGAACATGATATGATTTTAGAAATACATCCAATGAATTGTTTCTGGGACATTGCCCAACTGATGTTAAGCGTCACAATATCGTAACAGGTTCATTCCATTGAACTGGAACAAGTTCAAGCACATTCGATTTATCAATTGTATTTTTGATAGGTGTTAAAAGTGACCTGTTTCAGGGCATTTTTATGGCATCATCATAAGAATATGCATACCACGATGATTTGAGATGCATACTAGACAAACAATTTCTTCTGATACTTATGCCCCAAGTCCTACCCCTATACCTCAACCCTATCCCTCCACCCTCCCTCCAACCCCTAACCCTCCACTCTCCCTCCAACCCCCCCCCCAAATATTTTTTTTTTTTAAACTTTTTTTTTACATCTCTTAGAATGTCATGAAACATACTTAAAACATAAGAAATTCACATTTAATATTTTCCAACTTCAAAATGGGAATGATATGGATATATATGTTACGACTTTTACTATTAGTAAAATAATGTTTGTAGTGACCATTTTTTTTTTCTAAGTTTTTTTTTAACTTTTTTTTTCTGACAGTTTTTTTTTTTGCTGACAGTTTTTTTTTTAATTTTTTTTAAACTTTTTTTTAAACTTTTTTTTAAACTTTTTTTTTAACTTTTTTTTAACTTTTTTTTAACTTTTTTAACTTTCATAAATTACGTTTAGGGATTATTTGGGCGAAACCGTTTTAGGCATTTTAGGGATTATTTGGGCGAAACCGTTTTAGGCATTTTAGGGAATTATTTGGGCGAAACAGTTTAGAAGAAGATTTTAGAAAACAAAAGCGGAACTTTTAAAATCACAACAACTGAAGGTCAGTAAATAATTCCTTCTGTTTTTTTGTTAAACACGATTGGCTTAAACAAAAGCATACCTTTTAAAATCACAACAACAGAAGGTAAATAAATTATTTCTTTTTTTTTTTTTGTTAAAAACGATTGGCTGAAATAAAAGCGGAACTCTTAAAATCACAACAACTGAAGGCCAGTAAATGATACCTTTGTTTTTTGTTAAACACGATTGGCTGAAACAAAAGCAGAACTTTTAAAATCACAACAACTGAAGGTTAGTAAACGATTCCTTTTGTTTTTTTGTTAAACACGATTGGCTGAAACAAAAGCGGAACCTTTAAAATCACAATAACTGAAGGTCAGTAAATAATTACTTTATTTTTTTTTTTTAAAACTTTGGGTTTAAATAAAAGCTTTCATCTTTAAAAAACAAAACCTGAAGTTCATTAAATTATTCATTTGTTTTTTTTTTGTTAAACACTTTTGTCTGAAGCAAAACCGGAACTTTTAAGATCACAACAACTTTAATTTATTAAACGCTTCATTTTTTTTGTTTATTTAAAAACGATAGGTTGAAATAAAAGTGGAACTCTTAAAATCACAACAACTGAAGGTCAGTAAATAATTCCGTTGTTTTTCTTTGTTAAACACGATTGGCTGAAACAAAAGCGGAACTTTTAAAATCACAATAACTGAAGGTCAGTAAATAATTTTTTTGTTTTTTTTGTTAAACATGATTAGCTGAAATAAAAGCGGAACTTTTAAAATCACAACAACTGAAAGTCAGTAAATAATTCCTTTGTTGTTTTTGTTAAACACGATTGGCTTAAATAAAAGCGGAACCGTTAAAATCACAACAAGTGAAGGTCAGTAAATAATTCCTTTGTTTTTTTGTTAAACGCGATTGACTGAAATAAAAGCGGAACATTTAAAATCACAACAAGTGAAGGTCAGTAAATGATTCCTTTGTTTTTTTTTGTTAAACATGATTGACTGAAATAACAGCGGCACTTTTAAAACCACAACAACTGAAGGTCAGTAAATAATTCCTTTGTTTTTTCTGTTAAACACGATTGGCTGAAATAAAAGCGGAACTATTAAAATCACAACTGAAGGACAGTAAATAATTCCTTTGTTTTTTTTGTTAAACACGATTGGCTGAAATAAAAGCGGAACTCTTAAAATCACAACAACTGAAGGTCAGTAAATAATTCCTTTGTTTTTTTGTTAAACACGATTTGCTGAAACAAAAGCGGAACTTTTAAAATCACAAAAACTGAAGGTCAGTAAATAATTCCTTTGTTTTTTTGTTAAACACGATTGGCTTAAATAAAAGTTTAACTTTTAAAATCACAAAAACTGAAGGTCATTAAATAAATACTTTGTTTTTTTTTGTTAAACATGATTGGCTTAAATAAAATCGTAACTTTTAAAATCAAAAAAACTTAAGGTCATTAAATAATTTATATGTTTTTTTTTTTAAACATTATTAGCTGAAACAAAAGCGGAACTTTTAAAATCACAACAACTGAAGGTCCGTAAATAATTCCTTTGTTTTTTTTTGTTAAACACGATTGGCTGAAACAAAAGCGGAACTCTTAAAATCACAACAAATGAAGGTCCTTAAATAATTACTTTTTTTTTTTTTTTGTTAAACACGATAGGCTTAAATAAATGCGGAACTATTAAAATCACAACAAATGAAGGTCAGTAAATAATTCCTTTTTGTTTTTTTTTTTAAAAACAATTGGCTGAAGTAAAAGTGGAACTCTTAAAATCACAACAACTGAAGGTTAGTAAATAATTCCTTTTGTTATTTTTTGTTAAACACGATTGGCTGAAATAAAACCGTAACTCTTAAAATCACAACAACTTAAGGTCAGTAAATAATCCCTTTTTTTTTTTTGTTAAACACGATTGGCTGAAACAAAAGCGGAACTTTTAAAATCACAACAACTTAAGGTCATTAAATATTTTCTTTGTTTTTTTTGTTAAACACGATTGGATGAAACAAAAGCGGAACTTTTAAAATCACAACTGAAGTTTAGTAATTAATTCCTTTGTTTTTTTTTGTTAAACACGATCGGCTGAAATAAAAGCGGAACTCTTAAAACAACAACAACTAAAGGTCAGTAAATAATTACTTTGTTTTTTTGTTAAACACGATTGGCTGAAACAAAAGCGGAACTTTTAAAATCACAACAACTGAAGGTCAGTAAATAATTCCTTTGTTTTTATTTGTTAAACATGATTGGCTGAAACAAAAGCAGAACTTTTAAAATCACAACTGAAGGTTAGTAAATAATTCCTTTGTTTTTTTTTGTTAAACACTTTTGTTTTAAATAAAATCTTAACTCTTAAAATAAAAAAAAATTAAGTTCATTAAATAATCCCTTTTGTTTTTTTTTGTTAAACACGATTGGATTAAACAAAAGCGGAACTTTTAAAATCACAACAACTGAAGGTCAGTAAATAATTCCTTTGTTTTTTGTTAAACACAATTGGCTGAAACAAAAGCGGAACTTTTAAAATCACAACAACTGAAGGTCAGTAAATAATTCCTTTTTTTTTTTTTTGTTAAACACGATTGGCTGAAACAAAAGCGGAACCTTTAAAATCACAATAACTGAAGTTAATTAAATAATTCCTTTTTTTTTTTTTTTAAACACGATTGGCTGAAATAAAAGCGGAACTCTTAAAAACACAACAACTGAAGGTCAGTAAATAATTCCTTTGTTTTTTTTTGTTAAAAACGATTGGCTGAAACAAAAGCGGAACTTTTAAAATCACAACAACTGAAGGTCAGTAAATAATTCATTTGTTGTTTTTGTTAAACACGATTGGCTGAAATAAAAGCGGAACCGTTGAAAACACAACAAGTGAAGGTCAGTAAATAATTCCTTTGTTTTTTTTAAACACGATTGACTGAAATAAAAGCGGAACTTTTAAAATCACAATAAGTGAAGGTCAGTAAATGATTCCTTTGTTTTTTTTTGTTAAACACGATTGACTGAAATAAAAGCGGAACTTTTAAAATCACAACAACTGAAGGTCAGTAAATAATTCTTTGGTTTTTTTTGTTAAACACGATTGGATAAAATAAAAGCGGAACTCTGAAAATCACACCGTAAGGTGAGTAAATAATTGCTTTTTTTTTTTTTTAAACATTATTGGCTTAAATAAAAGCGGAACTATTAAAATCAAAACAACTGAATGTCAGTAAATTATTCCTTTTTTTTTTTGTTAAACACGATTGGCTGAAACAAAAGCGGAACTTTTAAAATCACAGCAACTGAAGGTCAGTAGATAATTCCATAATTTTTTTTTGATAAACAGGATGGGTTGAAACAAAAGCGGAACTCTTAAAATCACAACGGAAGGTCAGTAAATAATTCCTTTGTTTTTTTTTGTTAAACACGATTGGATGAAACAAAAGCGGAACTTTTAAAATCACAACAACTGAAAGTCATTAAATAATTCCTTTTTTTTTTTTGTTAAACACGATTGGCTGAAATAAAAGCGGAACCGTAAAAGCACAACAAGTGAAGGTCATTAAATAATTCCTTTTTTTTTTTTATTAAACACGATTGGCTTAAATAAAAGCGGAACTCTTAAAATCACAACAACTGAAGGTTATTTTTTGTTAAACACGATTGGCTGAAAAAAAACAGGAACTTTTAAAATCACAACAACTGAAGGTCATTAAATAATTCCCTTTTTTTTTTTGTTAAACACGATTGGCTTAAACAAAAGCGTAACTCTTAAAATCACAACTGAAGGTTAGTAAATGATTCCTTTTTTTTTTATAAACGATTGGATTAAATAAAACCGGAACTTTTAAAATCACAACAACTGAAGGTAAGTAAATAATCCCTTTTGTTTTTTTGTTAAACACGATTGGCTTAAAAAAAAGCAGAACTCTTAAAATCACAACAACTGAAGGTCAGTAAATAATTCCTTTTTTTTTATTTGTTAAACACGATTGGCTGAAAAAAAAGCGGAACTTTTAAAATCACAATTGAAGGTTAGTAAATAATTCCTTTGTTTTTTTTTGTTAAAAACGTTTGGTTGAAATAAAAGCAGAACTTTTAAAATCACAAAAACTGAAGGTCATTGAATAATTCATTTTGTTTTTTTTGTTAAACCCGATTGGATGAAATAAAAGCGGAACTTCTAAAATCACAAAAACTTATGGTCAGTAAATAATTACTTTTTTTTAAACACTATTGGCTGAAAAAAAAGCAGAAATTTTAAAATCACAATACGTTAAGGTCAGTAAATGTTTCCTTTGTTTTTTTTTTTTAAACACTATTTACTGAAATAAATGCGTAACTTTTAAAATCACAACAACTGAATGTCATTAAATAATTCTTTTGTTTTTTTTTTTAAAAACTATTGGATAAAAAAAAGGCATAACTCTGAAAATAAAAACTGAAGGTGAGTAAATAATTGCTTTGTTTTTTTGTTAAACATGATTGTCTGACATAAAAGCGAAACTCTTAAAATCAAAACAACTGAAGGTCATTAAATGATTGCTTTGTTTTTTGTTAAACACTATTTACTTAAACAAAAGCGTAACTTTTAAAATCACAACAACTGACGGTCAGTAAATAATTCCATTATTTTTTTTTTGATAAACAGGATGGGTTTAAACAAAAGCGGAACTCTTAAAATCACAACTGAAGGTCAGTAAATAATTCCTTTGCTTTTTTTTTGTTAAACACGATTGGCTGAAACAAAACCGGAACTTTTAAAATCACAACAACTGAAAGTCAGTAAATAATTCATTTGGTGTTTTTGATATACAGGATGGACTGAAATAAAAGCAGAACTTTTAAAATCAAAACTGAAGGTCAGTAAATAATTCCTTTGTTTTTTTTTTTAAAAACGATTGGTTAAAATAAAAGCGAAACTCTTAAAATCACAACAACTGAAGGTAATTTTTTTGTTAAAAACGATTGGCTGAAACAAAACCGGAACTTTTAAAATCACAAAAACTGAAGGTCAGTAAATAATTCCATTATTTTTTTTGTTAAACACGATTGGCTGAAACAAAAGCAGAACCTTTAAAATCACAATAACTGAAGGTCAGTAAATATTTCCTTTGTTTTTTTTGTTAAACACGATTGGCTGAAATAAAAGCGGAACTCTTAAAATCACAACAACTGATGGTCATTAAATATTTCCTTTTTTTTTTTTTGTTAAACACGATTGGCTGAAATAAAAACGGAACTTTTAAAATCACAACAACTGAAGGTCAGTAAATAATTCCTTTGTTGTTTTTGTTAAACACGATTGGCTGAAATAAAAGCGGAACCGTTTAAAACACAACAAGTGAAGGTCATTAAATAATTCTTTTTTTTTTTTTTTAAACACTTTTTACTTAAATAAAAGCGGAACTTTTAAAATCACAATAAGTGAAGGTCAGTAAATGATTCCTTTGTTTTTTTTTGTTAAACACGATTGACTGAAATAAAAGCGGAACTTTTAAAATCACAACAACTGAAGGTCAGTAAATAATTCTTTTGTTTTTTCTGTTATACACGATTGGCTGAAATAAAAGCAGAACTATTAAAATCACAACTGAAGGTCAGTAAATAATTTCTTTGTTTTTTTGTTAAACACGATTGGATTAAATAAAAGCGGAACTCTTAAAATCAAAAAAACTGAAGGTCAGTAAATGATTCATTTTTTTTTTTTTTAAACACTTTTGACTGAAAAAAAAAGCGGAACTTTTAAAATCACAACAACTGAAGGTCAGTAAATAATTCAATTATTTTTTTTTTGATAAACAGGATGGGTTGAAACAAAAGCGGAACTCTTAAAATCACAACTGAAGGTCAGTAAATAATTCCTTTGTTTTTTTTGTTAAACACGATTGGCTTAAAAAAAACAGGAACTTTTAAAATCACAACAACTGAATGTCAGTAAATAATTCCTTTTTTTTTTTTGTTAAACACGATTTGCTTAAAAAAAAGCGTAACCTTAAAAGAAAAAAAAGTTAAGGTCAGTAAATAATTCCTTTGTTTTTTTTCTTAAAAACTATTGGCTTAAATAAAAGCGGACCTCTTAAAATCACAACAACTGAAGGTTATTTTTTGTTAAAAACGATTGGCTGAAAAAAAACCGGAACTTTTAAAATCACACCAACTGAAGGTCATTAAATAATTCCCTTGTTTTTTTTGTTAAACACGATTGGCTGAAACAAAAGCGGAACTTTTAAAATCACAACTGAAGGTTAGTAAATGATTCCTTTTTTTGTTATAAACGATTGGCTGAAATAAAAGCGGAACTCTTAAAATCACAACAACTGAACGTCAGTAAATAATTCCTTTTGTTTTTTTGTTAAACACGATTGGCTTAAACAAAAGCTGAACTCTTAAAATCACAACAACTGAATGTCAGTAAATAATTCATTTGTTTTTATTTGTTAAACATGATTGGCTGAAACAAAAGCGGAACTTTTAAAATCACAACTGAAGGTTAGTAAATAATTCCTTTGTTTTTTTTTTGTTAAACATTATTGTCTTAAATAAAATCGTAAATCTTAAAATCAAAACAACTAACGGTCTTTAAATAATTCCTTTTGTTTTTTTTTTGTTAAAAACGTTTGGCTTAAATAAAATCGGAACTAATAAAATCAAAACAAATGAAAAGACAGTAAATAATTAATTTGTTTTTTGTTAAAAACAAGTGGATGAAAAAAAAGCGGAACTTTTAAAACAACAACAACTGAAGGTCAGTAAATAATTCCTTTTTTTTTTTTTTGTTAAACACTATTGGCTGAAACAAAAGCGGAACCTTTAAAATCACAATAACTGAAGTTCAGTAAATAATTCCTTTGTTTTTTTTGTTAAACACGATTGGCTGAAATAAAAGCGGAACTCTTAAAATCACAACAACTGAAGGTCAGTAAATAATTCCGTTGTTTTTTTTTTGTTAAACACGATTGGCTGAAACAAAACCGGAACTTTTAAAATCATAACAACTGAAGGTAATTAAATAATTCATTTTTTTTTTTTTTTAAACACTTTGGGCTGAAATAAAAGCGGAACATTTAAAATAACAACAACTGATGGTCATTAAATAATTCGTTTTTTTTTTTTTTAAACACGATTGACTGAAATAAAAGCGGAACTTTTAAAATCACAATAAGTGAAGGTCAGTAAATGATTCCTTTGTTGTTTTTTTTTGTTAAACACGATTGAATGAAATAAAAGCGGAACTTTTAAAACCACAACAACTGAAGGTCATTAAATAATTCTTTTGTTTTTTATTTTAAACACGATAGGCTGAAATAAAAGCGGAACTATGAAAATCACAACTGAAGGTCAGTAAATAATTCCTTTGTTTTTTTGTTAAACATGATTGGCTGAAATAAAAGCGGAACTCTTAAAATCACAAAAACTGAAGGTCAGTAAATGATTGCTTTGTTTTTTTGTTAAACACTATTTACTTAAAAAAAAGTGTAACTTTTAAAATCACAACAACTGAAGGTCAGTAAATAATTCCATTATTTTTTTTTTGATAAACAGGATGGGTTGAAACAAAAGCGGAACTCTTAAAATCACAACTGAAGGTCAGTAAATAATTCCTTTGCTTTTTTTTGTTAAACACAATTGGCTGAAACAAAACCGGAACTTTTAAAATCACAACAACTGAAAGTCAGTAAATAATTCCTTTTTTTTTTTTGTTAACCACGATTGGTTGAAACAAAAGCGGAACTCTTAAAATCACAACTGAAGGTCATTAAATAATTCCTTTTTTTTTTTTTTTAAACACGATTTGCTTAAATAAAAGCGTAACTTTTAAAAAAGAAACAAATTAATTTTATTTTTTTTGTTAAAAAAGTTGTGCTTAAAAAAAAGCTGAAATTTTATAAAAGAAACCCCGTACGGTAAGTAATTAAGTCCCTTGTTTTTTTTGTTAAAAACTATTTTCGTAAGCAAAAGTGGAAAACTTAAATTCGTAACAGAAGTTCAGTAACTGAGTACTTTTTTTTTGTTATAAAAGATAGGCTGAAAAAAAAGTGGAACTCTTAAAATCGCAACAACTGAACGTCAGTAAATAATTCCTTTTGTTTTTTTTTTAAACACGATTGGCTGAAACAAAAGCAGAACATTCAAAATCACTACTGAAGGTCAGTAAATAATTCCTTTGTTTTTTTTGTTAAAAACGATTGGCTGAAATAAAAGCGGAACTCTTAAAATAACAACAACTTAAGGTCAGTAAATAATTAATTTTGTTTGTTTTTTTGTTAAACACTATTTGCTTAAAAAAAAGCGGAACTTTTAAAATCACAACTGAAGGTTATTAAATAATTCCCTATCTTTTTTAACACGATTGGTTTAAATAAAAGCTTAACTCTTAAAATCACAACAACTGAAGGTCATTAAATAATTCCTTTTTTTTTTTAAACACGATTGGCTGAAATAAAAGCGGAACTTTTAAAATCACAACTGAAGGTTAGTAAATAATTCCTTTTGTTTTTTTTTGTTAAACACGATTGGCTGAAATAAAAGCGGAACTTTTAAAATCGCAATAACTGAAGGTTATTTTTTTGTTAAACACGATTGGCTGAAACAAAACCGGAACTTTTAAAATCACAACAACTGAAGGTCAGTAAATAATTCCCTTTTTTTTTTTGTTAAACACGATTGGCTGAAACAAAAGCGGAACTTTTAAAATCGCAACTGAAGGTTAGTAAATGATTCATTTTTTTTTTATAAACGATTGGCTGAAAAAAAAGCGGAACTATTAAAATCACAACAACTGAAGGTCAGTAAATAATTCCTTTTTTTTTTTTGTTAAACACGATTGGATGAAACAAAAGCAGAACATTTAAAATCACAACTTAAGGTCAGTAAATAATTTCTTTTTTTTTTTGTTAAACACGATTGGCTAAAATAAAAGCGGAACTATTAAAATCACAACAACTGAAGGTTAGTAAATAATTCCTTTTGTTTGTTTTTTTTTTAAACACGATTGGCTGAAACAAAAGCGGAACTTTTAAAATCACAACTGAAGGTTAGTAAATAATTCCCTTTTTTTGTTAAACACGATTGGTTGAAAAAAAAGCGTAACTTTTAAAATCACAACAACTGAAGTTAAGTAAATAATTCCTTTTGTTTTTTTTGTTAAACACGATTGGCTGAAATAAAAGCGGAACTTTTAAAATCACAACTGAAGGTTAGTAAATAATTCATTTTGTTTTTTTTTGTTAAACATGATTGGCTGAAATAATAGCGGAACTTTTAAAATCACAACTGAAGGTCAGTAAAAAATTCCTTTTTTTTGTTAAACACGATTTGCTGAAACCAAAGCAGAACTTTTAAAATCACAACAACTGAAGGTCAGTAAATAATTCCTTTGTTTTTTTGTTAAACACGATTGGCTTAAATAAAAGCAGAACCTTTAAAATCACAACAACTGAAGGTCATTAAATAAATCCTTTATCTTTTTTGTTAAAAATGATTGGCTGAAATAAAATCGTAACTCTTAAAATCACAACAACTGAAAGTCATTAAATAATATATTTGTTTTTTTTGTTAAAAATTATTAGATTAAAAAAAAGCGTAAATTTTAAAATAAAAACAACTGAAGTTCATTAAATAATTCATTTGTTTTTTTTTTGTTAAAAACGATTGGCTTAAACAAAATCGGAGCTCTTAAAATAACAACAACTGAAGGTCATTAAATAATTCCTTTGTTTTTTTTTTGTTAAAAACGATCGGCTGAAATAAATTAGTAACTATTAAAATAACAACAAAATAAGGTCATTAAATAATTACTTTTGGTTTTTTTTTGTTAAACACAATTGGCTGAAATGAAAGTGGAATTCTTCAAATCACAACAACTGAAGGTCAGTAAATAATTCCTTTTGTTATTTTTTGTTAAACACGATTGGCGTAAATAACAGCAGAAATCTTAAAATCACAACAACTGAAAGTCATTAAATGATTCTTTTGGTTTTTTTATGTTAAACACGATTGGCTGAAACAAAAGCGAAACTTTTAAAATCACAACAACTGAAGGTCAGTAAATAATTTCTTTGTTTTTTTTTTTAAACACGATTGGATGAAACAAAAGCGTAACTTTTAAAATCACAACTGAAGGTCATTAAATAATTCCTTTTTTTTTTTTTGTTAAACACGATTGGCTGAAATAAAAGCGGAACTCTTAAAAAAACAACAACTGAAGGTCAGTAAATAATTCCTTTTGTTTTTTTGTTAAACACGATTGGCTTAAACAAAAGTAGAACTTTTAAAATCACAACAACTGAATGTCATTAAATAATTCCTTTATTTTTTTTTGTTAAACATGATTGTCTGAAACAAAAGCGGAACTTTTAAAATCACAATTGAAGGTCAGTAAATAATTCCTTTGTTTTTTTGTTAAACACGATTGGCTGAAACAAAAGCGGAACTCTTAAAATCACAACAACTGAAGGTCACTAAATAATTCCTTTTGTTTTTTTGTTAAACACGATTGGCTGAAATAACGGAACTCTTAAAATCACAACAACTCAAGGTTAGTAATTAATTCCTTTGTTTTTTTGTTAAAAAAGACTGGCTGAAACAAAAGAAAAACTTTTAAAATCACAGCACTGGAAGGTCGGTAAATATTTTCTTTGTTTTGTTTTGTTAAACAATTTGGACATAAATAAAATTGGAATTCTTATAATCACAACAGCTGAAGCTAGGTAAATACTTCCTTTTTTTTTTTGTTAAAAGCGAGTTTCTGAAACAAAAGCAGAACTTTTGTAATAAAAACAAATGAAGGTCAGTAAATAATTATTTTGTTTTTTTATTAAAAACGATTGGCTGAAAAAAAAGCGGAACCTTTAAAATCACAATAACTTACGTTCAGTAAATAATTCCTTTTTTTTTTTTGTTAAACACGATTGGCTGAAATAAAAGCGGAACTCTTAAAATCACAACAACTTAAGTTCAGTAAATAATTCCGTTGTTTTTTTTTTGTTAAACACGATTGGCTGAAAAAAAAGCGTAACTTTTAAAATCACAACAACTGAAGGTCAGTAAATAATTCCTTTGTTGTTTTTGTTAAACACGATTGGCTGAAATAAAAGCGGAACCGTTCAAAACACAACAAGTGAAGGTCAGTAAATAATTCGTTTTTTTTTTTTTAAACACGATTGACTGAAATAAAAGCGTAACTTTTAAAATCAAAAAAATTGAAGGTCAGTAAATTATTCCTTTTTTTTTTTTTTTTAAACACTATTGACTGAAATAAAAGCTGAACTTTTAAAACCACAACAACTGAAGGTCAGTAAATAATTCTTTTTTTTTTTCTGTTAAACACGATAGGCTGAAATAAAAGCGGAACTCTTAAAATCACAACTGAAGGTGAGTAAATAATTCCTTTGTTTTTTTGTTAAACACGATTGGCTGAAATAAAAGCGGAACTCTTAAAATCACAAAAACTGAAGGTCAGTAAATGATTGCTTTGTTTTTTTGTTAAACACGATTGACTGAAACAAAAGCCGAACTTTTAAAATCACAACAACTGAAGGTCAGTAGATAATTCCATTTTTTTTTTTTTATAAACAGGATGGGTTGAAAAAAAATCGGAACTATTAAAATCACAACTGAATTTCATTAAATAATTCCTTTGTTTTTTTTGTTAAAAACGATGTGAATAAATAAAAGCGGACCTTTTAAATTCATAACAAATTAAAGTCGTTAAATAATTCAATTTTTTTTTTTTTTTAAAACTTGTTGCTTAAATAAAAGCTTAACCTTAAAAGCAAAAAATGTTAAGGTCATTAAATAATTCCTTTGTTTTTTTTCTTAAACACTATGTGTGTAAAAAAAAGGGGAACTTTTAAAATCGCAATAACTGAAGTTTATTTTTTGTTAAAAACGATTGGCTTAAAAAAAAAAGGAACTTTTAAAATCACAACAACTGAAGGTCAGTAAATAATTCCCTTGTTTTTTTTGTTAAACACGATTGGCTGAAACAAAAGCGGAACTTTTAAAATCACAACTGAAGGTTAGTAAATGATTCCTTTTTTTTTGTTATAAACGATTGGCTGAAATAAAAGCGGAACTCTTAAAATCACAACAACTGAACGTCAGTAAATAATTCCTTTTTTTTTTTTTTTAAACACGATTGGCTCAAACAAAAGCGGAACTTTTAAAAACACAACAACTGAATGTCAGTAAATATTTCGTTTTTTTTTATTTGTTAAACATGTTTGGCTGAAACAAAAGCGGAACTTTTAAAATCACAATTGATGGTTATTAAATAATTCTTTTGTTTTTTTTTTGTTAAAAACGATTGGCTGAAATAAAAGCGGAACTCTTAAAATCACAACAACTGAAGGTCAGTAAATAATTCCTTTTGTTTTTTTTTGTTAAAAAAGATTGGCTGAAATAAAAGCGGAACTCATAAAATCACAACAACTGAAAAGTCATTAAAGAGTTCATTTTTTTTTTTTTAAAAATGATTGGCTGAAAAAAAAGTGTAATCCTTAAAACCACAACAACTGAAGGTCAGTAAATAATTCCTTTTGTTTTTTTTTGTTAAACACGATGGGATGAAAAAAAAGTAGAACCTTTAAAATCACAATAACTGAAGTTCATTAAATAATTCCTTTGTTTTTTTTTGTTAAACACGATTGGCTTAAATAAAAGCGGAACTATTAAAATAACAACAACTGAAGGTCAGTAAATAATTCCGATGTTTTTTTTTTTTAAAAACGATTGGCTGAAACAAAACCGGAACTTTTAAAATCATAACAACTGAAAGTCAGTAAATAATTCCTTTGTTGTTTTTGTTAAACAAGATTGGCTGAAATAAAAGCGGAACCGTTCAAATCACAACAACTGAAGGTCATTAAATGATTCCTTTGTTTTTTTTTAAACACGATTGACTTAAACAAAAGCGGAACTCTTAAAATCACAATAATTGAAGGTCAGTAAATGATTCCTTTGTTTTTTTTTGTTAAACACGATTGACTGAAATAAAAGCGGAACTTTTAAAACCACAACAACTGAAGGTCAGTAAATAATTCTTTTGTTTTTTATGTTAAACACGATAGGCTGAAATAAAAGCGGAAATATTAAAATCAAAACTGAATGTCAGGAAATAATTCATTTGTTTTTTTGTTAAACACGATTGGCTGAAATAAAAGCGGAACTTTTAAAATCACAACAACTGAAGGTCAGTGAATAATTCCATTATTTTTTTTTTTTTGATAAACAGGATGGGTTAAAACAAAAGCGGAACTCTTAAAATCACAACTGAAAGTCATTAAATAATTACTTTTTTTTTTTGTTAAACACGATTGGCTGAAATAAAAGCGGAACTCTTAAAATCACAACAACTGAAGGTCAGTAAATAATTCCTTTTGTTTGTTTTTTTGATAAACAGGATGGTTTGAAACAAAAGCGGAACTCTTAAAATCACAACTGAAGGTCAGTAAATAATTCCTTTGTTTTTTTTGTTAAACACGATTGGCGTAAATAAAAGGGGAACTATTAAAATCACAACAACTGAAGGTTTTTTTTTTTTTAAACAAAATTGTCTTAAAAAAAACCTGAACTTTTAAAATAGCAACAACTGAAGGTAATTAAATAATTCCCTTTTTTTTTTTGTTAAACACGATTGGCTGAAACAAAAGCGGAACTTTTAAAATCACAACTGAAGGTTAGTAAATGATTCCTTTTTTTGTTATAAACGATTGGCTGAAATAAAAGCGGAACTCTTAAAATCACAACAACTGAACGTCAGTAAATAATTCTTTTTGTTTTTTTTGTTAAACACGATTGGCTTAAACAAAAGCAGAACATTCAAAATCACAACTGAAGGTCAGTAAATAATTCCTTTGTTTTTTTGTTAAACACGATTGGCTGAAATAAAAGCGGAACTCTTAAAATCACAACAACTGAAGGTCAGTAAATAATTCCTTTTGTTTTTTTTGTTAAACACGATTGGCTGAAACAAAAGCAGAACATTTAAAATCACAACTGAAGGTTTGTAAATAATTCCTTTGTTTTTTTGTTAAACACAATTGGTTTAAATCAAAGTGGAACTTTTAAAATAACAAAAATTGACGGTCAGTAACTAATTCCTTTTGTTTGTTTTTTTGTTAAAATCGTTTGTCATAAATAAAATAGAAAATTTGAAAATCACAACTGAGGGTTAGTAAATAATTCCTCTGTTTTAACACGATTGGTTGAAATAAAAGCGGAACTTTTAAAATCACAACAACTGAAGGTCAGTAAATAAATCATTTTTTTTGTTAAACACGATTGGGTGAAATAAAAGCGGAACTTTTAAAATCACAACTTAAGGTTAGTAAATAATTCCTTTTTTTTTTTTTTGTTAAACACGATTGGCTGAAATAAAAGCGGAACTCTTAAAATCACAAAAACTGAAGGTCAGTAAATAATTCCTTTTGTTTGTTTTTCTGATAAACAGGATGGGTTGAAACAAAAGCGGAACTCTTAAAATCACAACTGAAGGTCAGTAAATAATTCCTTTGTTTTTTTTGTTAAACACGATTGGCTGAAATAAAAGCGGAACTCTTAAAATCACAACAACTGAAGGTTTTTTTTTTTTTAAACACTATTGGATGAAAAAAAACCGGAACTTTTAAAATAACACCAACTTAAGGTCAGTAAATATTTCCTTTGTTTTTTTTTTAAACACGATTGGCTGAAACAAAAGCGGAACTTTTAAAATCACAACTGAAGGTTAGTAAATGATTCCTTTTTTTGTTATAAACGATTGGCTGAAATAAAAGCGGAACTCTTAAAATCGCAACAACTGAACGTCAGTAAATAATTCCTTTTGTTTGTTTTTTTGTTAAACACTTTTGGATTAAACAAAAGCGTAACTTTTAAAATCACAACTGAAGGTTATTAAATAATTCCCTATCTTTTTTAACACGATTGGTTGAAATAAAAGCGGAACTTTTAAAATCACAACAACTGACGGTTAGTAAATAAATCCTTTTTTTTGTTAAACACGATTGGCTGAAATAAAAGCGGAACTTTTAAAATCACAACTGAAGGTTAGTAAATAATTCCTTTTGTTTTTTTTGTTAAACACGAATGGTTGAAATAAAAGCGGAACTCATAAAATCGCAATAACTGAATGTCAGTAAATAATTCCGTTGTTTTTTTTGTTAAACACGATTAGCTGAAATAAAAGCGGAACTCTTTAAAATCACAACTGAAGGTTAGTAAATAATTCCTTTTTTTTTTTTTGTTAAACACGATTGGCTGAAATAAAAGTGTAACTCTTAAGATCACAACTGAAGGTCATTAAATAACTCCTTTGTTTTTTTGTTAAACACGATTGGCTGAAATAAAAGTGAAACTTTTAAAATCACAAAAACTGAAGGTCATTAAATGATTCCTTTGTTTTTTTGTTAAACACGATTGACTGAAATAAAAGCGGAACTTTTAAAATCACAATAAGTGAAGGTCAGTAAATAGTTCCTTTGTTTTTTTTGTTAAACACGATTGACTGAAATAAAAGCGGAACTTTTAAAATCACAACAACTGAAGGTCAGTAAATGATTCTTTTGTTTTTTCTGTTAAACACGATAGGCTGAAACAAAAGCGGAACTCTTAAAATCACAGCTGAAGGTCAGTAAATTATTCCTTTGTTTTTTTGTTAAACACGAATGGCTGAAATAAAAGTGGAGCTCTTAAAATCACAAAAACTGAAGGTCAGTAAATGATTCCTTTGTTTTTTTGTTAAACACGATTGGCTGAAAAAAAACCGGAACTTTTAAAATCATAACAACTGAAGGTCATTAAATACTTCATTTTTTTTTTTTTTTAAAAACTTTGGGATTAAATAAAAGCGGAACATTTAAAATCAAAAAAAGTTATGTTCATTAAATATTTCGTTTTTTTTTTTTTGTTAAAAAAGATTGACTTAAATAAAAGTGGAACAATTAAAATAACAAAAAGTGAAGGTCATTAAATGATTCCTTTGTTTTTTTTGTTAAAAACGATTGACTGAAATAAAAGCGGAACTTTTAAAACCACAACAACTGAAGGTCAGTAAATAATTCTTTTGTTTTTTCTGTTAAACACGATAGGCTGAAATAAAAGCGGAACTCTTAAAATCACAACTGAAGGTAAGGAAATAATACATTTGTTTTTTTTGTTAAACACGATTGGCTGAAATAAAAGCGGAACTTTTAAAATCACAACAACTGAAGGTCAGTAAATAATTCTATTGTTTTTATTTTGTTAAACAGGATGGGTTGAAACAAAAGCGGAACTCTTAAAATCACAACTGAAGGTCAGTAAATAATTCCTTTGTTTTTTTGTTAAACACGATTGGCTGAAACAAAACCGGAAATTTTAAAATCACAACAACTGAAAGTCAGTAAATAATTCCTTTGTTGTTTTTGTTAAACACGATTGGCTGAAATAAAAGCGGAACCGTAAAAGCACAACAAGTGAAGGTCAGTAAATAATTCCTTTGTTTTTTTTCTTAAACACGATTTGCTGAAATAAAAGCGGAACTCTTAAAATCACAACAACTGAAGGTTTTTTTTTTTTTAAACACAATTGGCTTAAACAAAACCGCAAATTTTAAAATCACAACAACTGAAGTTCATTAAATAATTCCTTTTTTTTTTTGTTAAACACGATTGGCTGAAATAAAAGCGTAACTCTTAAAATCACAACAACTGAATGTCAGTAAATAATTCCTTTTTTTTGTTTTTCTGATAAACAGTATGGGTTGAAAAAAAAGCGGAACTCTTAAAATCACAACTGAAGGTCAGTAAATAATTCCTTTGTTTTTTTTTGTTAAAAACGATTGGCGGAAATAAAAGCGGAACTCTTAAAATCACAACAACTGAAGGTTATTTTTTTGTTAAACACGTTTTGCTGAAACAAAACCTGAACTTTTAAAATCACAACAACTGAAGGTCATTAAATAATTCCCTTGTTTTTTTTGTTAAACACGATTGGCTGAAACAAAAGCGGAACTTTTAAAATCACAACTGAAGGTTAGTAAATGATTCCTTTTTTTGTTATAAACGATTGGCTGAAATAAAAGCGGAACTCCTAAAATCACAACAACTGAACGTCAGTAAATAATTCCTTTTGTTTGTTTTTTTGTTAAACACGATTGGCTGAAACAAAAGCATACCTTTCAAAATCACAACTGAAGGTTATTATATGCTTCTCTTGTTTTTTTGTTAAGAACAACTGTCCGAAATAAAAGCGGAACTCCTAAAATCACAAAAATTGGCCGTCAATAAATAATTACTTTTGTTTTTTTTGTTAAACGCGATTTGCTGAAATAAAAGTGGAACTTTTAAAATAACAACTGAAGGTCATTAAATAATTCCGTGGTTTTTTTGTTAAACACGATTGGCTGAAATAAAATCGGAACTTCTAAAATCAAAACAACTTAACGTTAGTAAATAAGTACTTTTGTTTGTTTTTTTGTTAAAAACTTTTTGATTAAACAAAAGTGTAACTGTTAAAATCACAAATTAGGGTTATTAAATAATTCCCTTTTTTTTAAACACGATTGGTTTAAATAAAAGCGGAACTTTTAAAATCACAACAACTGAAGGTCAGTAAATAAATCCTTTTTTTTGTTAAAATCGATTGGCTGAAATAAAAGCGGAACTTTTAAAATCACAACTGAAGGTTAGTAAATAATTCCTTTTGTTTTTTTTTGTTAAACACGATTGGCTGAAATAAAAGCGGAACTTTTAAAATCGCAATAACTGAAGGTCAGTAAATAATTCCTTTGTTTTTTTTTGTTAAACACGATTGGCTGAAATAAAAGCGGAACTCTTAAAATCACAACAACTGAAGGTCAGTAAATATTTTATGTTTTTGTTAAACACAATTAGCTGAAAAAAAAGCGGAACTTTTAAAATCAAAACATCTGAAGGTCATTAAATAATTCCTTTTTTTTTTTTGTTAAACACGATTGGCTGAAATAAAAGCGGAACTATTAAAATCAAAACAAATGAAAATCAGTAAATAATTACTTTTTTTTTTTTTTTGTATAAACACGATTGGCTGAAACAAAAGCGGAACTTTTAAAATCACAACAACTGAAGGTCAGTAAATAATACCTTTGTTTTTTTTGTTAAACATGATTGTTGTAAATAAAAGCGGAACTTTTAAAATCGCAATAACTGAAGGTTATTTTTTTGTTAAAAAAAATTGGATGAAACAAAAGCGGAACTTTTAAAATAGCAGCAAATGAAGGTAAGTAAATATTTCCTTTGTTTTTTTGTTAAACACGATTGGCTGAAATAAAAGCGGAACCTTTAAAATCACAACTGAAGGTCAGTAAATAATTCCATTTGTTTTTAAACACGATTGGTTGAAATAAAAGCGGAACTTTTAAAATCACAACTGAAGGTTAGTAAATAATTCCATTTGTTTTTTTTTGTTAAACACGATTGGCTGAAATAAAAGCGGAACTTTTAAAATCGCAATAACTGAAGGTCAGTAAATAAATCCTTTTTTTTGTTAAACACGATTGGCTGAAATAAAAGCGGAACTTTTAAAATCACAACTGAAGTTTATTAAATAATTCCATTTTTTTTTTTTTTTTAAACACTATTGACTGAAAAAAAAGCCGAACTTTTAAAATCGAAAAAACTGAAGGTCAGTAAATAAATCCGTTGTTTTTTTTGTTAAACACGATTGGCTGAAATAAAAGCGGAACTTTTAAATTCACAACTGAAGGTTAGTAAATAAGTCCTTTTGTTTTTTTTGTTATACACGATTGGCTGAAATAAAAGCGGAACTCTTAAAATCACAACTGAAGGTCAGTAAATAATTCCTTTGTTTTTTTTTTGTTAAACACGATTGGCTGAAATAAAAGCGGAACTCTTAAAATCACAAAAACTGAAGGTCAGTAAATGATTCCTTTGTTTTTTTGTTAAACACTATTGACTTAAAAAAAAGCAGAAATTTTAAAGTCACAACAAGTGATGGTCAGTAAATTTTTCCTTTGTTTTTTTTTTGTTAAACAATATTGACTTAAACAAAACAGTAAATTTTAAAAACAAAAAAAATTACGTTCATTAAATATTTACTTTTTTTTTTCTTTTAAACACTATAGGATAAAATAAAAGCGGAAATATGAAAATCACAACTGAAGGTCATTAAATAATTGCTTTGTTTTTTTTTTAAACACGATTGGCTGAAATAAAAGCGGAACTCTTAAAATCACAAAAACTGAAGGTCAGTAAATGATTCCTTTGTTTTTTTGTTAAACACGATTGACTGAAACAAAAGCGGAACTTTTAAAATCACAACAAGTGAAGGTCAGTAAATGATTCCTTTGTTTTTTTTTTGTTAAACACGATTGACTGAAATAAAAGCGGAACTCTTAAAATCACAACTGAAGGTCAGTAAATAATTCCTTTGTTTTTTTGTTAAACACGATTGGCTGAAATAAAAGCGGAACTCTTAAAATCGAAAAACTGAAGGTCAGTAAATGATTGCTTTGTTTTTTTGTTAAACACGATTGACTGAAACAAAAGTGGAACTTTTAAAATCACAACAACTGAAGGTCAGTAAATAATTCCATTATTTTTTTTTTGATAAACAGGATGGGTTGAAACAAAAGCGGAACTCTTAAAATCACAACTCTAGATCAGTAAATAATTCCTTTGTTTTTTTGTTAAACACTATTGGCTGAAATAAAAGCGGAACTTTTAAAATCACAACAACTGAAGGTCAGTAAATTCCTTTGTTTTTTTGTTAAACACGAATGGCTGAAACAAAAGCGGAAATTTTAAAATCACAACAACTGAAGGTCAGTAAATAATTCCTTTTGTTTTTTTTTTGATAAACAGGATGGGTTGAAAAAAAAGCGGAACTCTTAAAATCAAAACTGAAGGTCAGTAAATAATTCCTTTGTTTTTTTTTGTTAAACACGATTGGCGGAAATAAAAGGGGAACTATTAAAATCACAACAACTGAAGGTTTTTTTTTTGTTAAAAACAATTGGCTGAAACAAAACCGGAACTTTTAAAATCACAACAACTGAAGGTCATTAAATAATTCCCTTTTTTTTTTTGTTAAACACGTTTGGCTTAAACAAAAGCGGAACTCTTAAAATCACAACTGAAGGTTAGTAAATGATTCATTTTTTTGTTATAAACGATTGGCTGAAATAAAAGCGGAACTCTTAAAATCACAACAACTGAACGTAATTAAATAATTCCTTTTTGTTTTTTTTTTAAACACGATTGGCTGAAACAAAAGCATAACATTTAAAATCACTACTGAAGGTCAGTAAATAATTCCTTTGTTTTTTTTGTTAAACACGATTGGCTGAAAAAAAAGCGGAACTTTTAAAATCACAACAACTGAAGGTCAGTAAATAATTCCTTTTGTTTGTTTTTTTGTTAAAAACGATTGGCTGAAACAAAAGCGGAACTTTTAAAAGCACAACTGAAGTTCAGGAAATAATTTCTTTGTTTTTTGTTAAAAAGTTCTGTCTTAAATAAAAGCGGAAATCTTAAAATCACAACAACTTATGGTTATTCAATGAATTCTTTTTTTTGTTAAACACGATTAACTGAAATAAAAGCGGACATCTTAAAATCACAAATTAACGTTATTAAATAATTACTTTTGTTTTTTTTTGTTAAAACACGATTGACTGATATAAAAGCGGAACTTTTAAAATCGCAATAACTGAAGGTAAGTAAATAATTCCTTTGTTTTTTTTTGTTAAACACGATGGGTTGAAATAAAAGCGGAACTTCTTAAAATCACAACTGAAGGTTAGTAAATAATTCCTTTTGTTTTTATTGTTATACACGATTGACTGAAATAAAAGCGGAACTCTTAAAATCATAACGCCTGAAGGTTAGTAAATAATCCATTTGTTTTTTGTTAAACACGACTGGCTGAAATAAAAGCGGAACTTTTAAAATCACAACAACTGAAGGTCAGTAAATAACTCCTTTTGTGTTTTTTGTTATACACGATTGGCTGAAATAAAAGTGGAACTCTTAAAATCACAACTGAAGATCAGCAAATGATTCTTTTGTTTTTTTTGTTAAACATGATTGACTGAAATAAATCAGGAAATCATAAAACCACATAAACTGAAGGTCAGTAAATAATTTCTTTGTTTTTTTTTGTTAAACAAGATTGGCTAAAATAAAGGCAGAACTCTGAAAATAAAAACAGAAGGTGAGTAAATAATTGCTTTGTTTTTATGGTTAAACATGATTGGCTGAAATAAAAGCGGAACTTTTAAAAATCACAACAACTGAAGGTCAGTAAATAATTCCTTTGTTTTTTTGTTAAACACGATAGACTGAAATAAAAGCGGAACTTTTAAAATCACAATAACTGAAGGTCAGGAAATAATTCCTTTCGTTTTTTATTGTTAAACATGATTGGCTGAAATAAAAGCGGAACTTTTAAAATCACAACAACTGAAGGTCAGTAAATAATTCCTTTTTTTTTTTTTGTTAAACAAGATTGGCTGAAATAAAAGTGGAACTCTTAAAATCACAACCGAATGTCAGTAAATAATTCCTTTTTTTCTGTTAAACACGATTTGCTGAAATAAAAGCAGAACTTTTAAAATCACAACAACTGAAGGTCAGTAAATAATTCCTTTTTTTTTTTTCAAACTCGATTGGTTTAAATAAAAGAGTAACTCTTAAAATAAAAACAACTGAAGGTCAGTAAATAATCCATTTTTTTTTTTTGTTAAATACTATTGGCAGAAATAAAATCGTAACTCTTAAAATCACAACAACTGAAGGTCAGTAAATAATTTCTATGTTTTTTTGTTAAACATGATTAGCTGAAACAAAAGCGGAACTTTTAAAATCACAACAACTGAAGGTCCGTAAATAATTCCTTTGTTTTTTTTTGTTAAACACGATTGGCTGAAAAAAAAGCGGAACTCTTAAAATCACAACAACTTAAGGTCAGTAAATAATTCCTTTTTTTTTTTTTTTTAAAAACGATCGGCTGAAATAAATGCGGAACTCTTAAAATCACAACAACTGAAGGTCAGTAAATAATTCCTTTTTTTTTTTGTTAAACACAATTGGCTGAAATAAAAGTGGAAATCTTAAAATCACAACAACTGAAGGTTAGTAAATAATTCCTTTTGTTTTTTTTTGTTAAACACTATTGGCTGAAATAAAATCGTAAATATTAAAATAACAAAAAATTAATGTAATTAAATATTTCATTTTTTTTTTTTTTTCTAAAAACGTTGGGCTTAAAAAAAAGCGGAACTCTTAAAATCACAACAACTGAAGGTCATTAAATATTTCCTTTGTTTTTTTTGTTAAGAACAATTGACATAAACAAAAGAATAGATCTTAAAAGCACAACTGAAGGTTATTAAATAATTCCTTTGTTTTTTTTGTTAAAAACGAGTGGCTGAAAAAAAAGCAAAGCACTGAAAATCACAACAACTAACGTTCTGAAAATAATTACTATGTTTTTTTTTGTTAAAAACGATTAGCTGAAAAAAAAGAGGAACTTTTAAAATCACAACAACTGATGGTCAGTAAATAATTCCTTTGTTTTTTTTTTGTTAGACACGATTGGCTGAAACAAAAGCGGAACTTTTAAAATCACAACTGAAGGTAAGTAAATAATTCTTTTGTTTTTTTTGTTAAACACGATTGGATTAAAAAAAAGTGTAACTCATAAAATCACAAAAACTGATGGTCAGTAAATAATTAGTTTTGTTTTTTTTTGTTAAAAAAGATTGGCTTAAAAAAAATCATAACTCTTAAAATAAAAACAACTTAAGGTAATTAAATAATTCCTTTTTTTTTTTTTTGTTAAAAATTATTGGCTTAAAAAAAAGCTGAACTTTTAAAATAACAAATGAAGGTCAGTAAATAATTCCTTTGTTTTTTTTGTTAAACACGATTGGCTGAAAAAAAAGCGGAACTTTTAAAATCACAACAACTGAAGGTCAGTAAATAATTCCTTTGTTTGTTTTTTTTTGTTAAACACTATTGGATGAAAAAAAAGCGGAAATTTTAAAATCACAAAAACTGAAGGTCAGTAAATAATTACTTTGTTTTTTTTTTTAAACATGATTGGTTAAAATAAAAGCAGAACTTTTAAAGTCACAACAACTGAAGGTCAGTAAATAATTCCGTTGTTTTTTTTTGTTAAACACGATTGGCTGAAACAAAAGTGGAACTTTTAAAATCACAACAACTGAAGGTCAGTAAATAATTTCTTTTTTTTTTGTTAAACATGATTAGCTGAAATAAAAGCGGAATTTTTAAAATCACAACAACTGAAAGTCAGTAAATAATTCCTTTGTTGTTTTTGTTAAACACGATTGGCTGAAATAAAAGCGGAACCGTTAAAATCACAACAAGTGAAGGTCAGTAAATAATTCCTTTGTTTTTTTTTGTTAAACAAGATTGACTGAAATAAAAGTGGAACTTTTAAAATCACAACAAGTGAAGGTAATTAAATGATTCCTTTTTTTTTTTTTTGTTAAACACGATTGACTGAAACAAAAGCGGAACTTTTAAAATCACAACAACTTAAGGTCATAAATAATTCCTTTGTTTTTTTTGTTAAACACGATAGGCTGAAATAAAAGCGGAACTTTTAAAATCACCACTGAAGGTTAGTAAATAATTCCTTTTTTTTTTTTATTAAACACGATTGGCTGAAATAAAAGCGGAATTCTTAAAATCACAACAACTGAAGGTCAGTAAATGATTCCTTTGTTGTTTTGTTAAACACGATTGACTGAAACAAAAGCGGAACTTTTAAAATCACAACAACTGAAGGTCAGTAAATAATTCCATTATTTTTTTTTGTTAAACAGGATGGGTTGAAACAAAAGCGGAACTCTTAAAATCACAACTGAAGGTCAGTAAATAATTCCTTTGTTTTTTTTGTTAAACACGATTGGCTGAAATAAAAGCGGAACTCTTAAAATAAAAACAACTGAAGGTTATTTTTTGTTAAACACTATTGGCTGAAAAAAAACCGTAACTTTTAAAATCACAACAACTGAAGGTCAGTAAATAATTCCCTTTTTTTTTTTGTTAAACAGGATTGGCTTAAACAAAAGCTGAACTCTTAAAATCACAACTTAAGGTTAGTAAATGATTCCTTTTTTTGTTATAAAAGATTGTATGAAAGAAAAGCGGAACTCCTAAAATCACAAAAACTGAAGGTTATTCAATGATTACTTTTGTTTTTTTGTTAAAAGAGATGGGAATAAACAGAAGCGGAAATTACAAAATAACTACTCAAGGTCATTAAATAATTTATTTGTTTTTTTTGTTAAACACGAGTGGACAGAATAAAAGTGGAACTCTTAAAATAATAACAACTGAAGGTTAGTAAATAATTCCTTTTGTTTTTTTTTTTGTTATACACGATTGTCTGAAACAAAAGCGGAACTTTTAAAATCACAACTGAGGGTTAGTAAATAATTCCCTTTTTTTTGTTAAACACGATTGGTTGAAATAAAAGCGGAACTTTTAAAATCACAACAACTGAAGGTCAGTAAATAATTCCTTTTGTTTTTTTTTGTTAAACATGTTTGGGTTAAACAAAAGTGGACCTTTTAAAATAACAATTGAAGGTTAGTAAATAATCAATTTTTTTTTTTTTTGTTAAACACGTTTGGCTTAAATAAAAGAGGAAATTTTAAAATCACAACCGAATGTCAGTAAATAATTCCTTTTTTTTGTTAAAAACGATTTGCTGAAACAAAAGAAGAACTTTTAAAATCAAATCAACTGACGTTCATTAAATAATTCATTTTTTTTTTTTAAAATACGATGGGTAGAAGTAAAAGCTTTAATCTTATAACCACAACAACTGAAGTTCATTAAATTATTCCTTTGTTTTTTTTGTTAAACATTATGGGCTTAAATAAAAGCGTAACTATTAAAATCACAGCAACTGAAAGTCAGTAAATAATTTCTATGTTTTTTTTGTTAAACATGATTAGCTGAAACAGAAGCGGAACTTTTAAAATCACAACAACTGAAGGTCCGTAAATAATTCCTTTGTTTTTTTTGTTAAACACGATTGGCTGAAACAAAAGCGGAACTATTAAAATCACAACAACTTAAGGTCATTAAATAATTCCTTTGTTTTTTTGTTAAAAACGATCGGCTGAAATAAATGCGGAAATATTAAAATCACAACAACTGAAGGTCAGTAAATAATTCCTTTTGGTTTTTTTTTTTAAAAACTATTTGATTAAGTGAAAGCGGAACTCTTCAAATAACAACAACTTAAGTTTATTAAATAATTCATTTGGTTATTTTTTGTTTAACACGATTGGCTGAAACAAAAGCGGAACTCTTAAAATCACAACAACTGAAGGTCAGTAAATAATTTCTTTTTTTTTGCTAAACAATATCGGCTTAAACAAAAGTGGAACTTTTAAAATCACAACTGAAGGTTAGTAAATAATTCCTTTGTTTTTTTTTGTTAAACACGATCGGCTGAAATAAATGCGGAACTCTTAAAATCACAACAACTGAAGGTCAGTAAATAATTCCTTTTTTTTTTTGTTAAACACAATTGGCTGAAATAAAAGTTGAACTCTTAAAATCACAAAAACTGAAGGTCAGTAAATAATTCCTTTTTTTTTTTTTTTTTAAACAAAATTGGCTGAAGTAAAAGCGGAACTCTTAAAATCACAACAACTCAAGGTTAGTAAATAATTCCTTTTGTTTTTTTTTGTTAAACACGATTGGCTGAAACAAAAGCGGAACTTTTAAAATCACAACTGAAGGTTAGTAAATAATTCCTTTGTTTTTTTGTTAAACAAGATTGGCTGAAATAAAAGCGGAACTTTTAAAATCACAACAACTGAAGGTCATTAAATAATTCCTTTTTTTTTTGTTAAACACAATTGGCTGAAACAAAAGCGAAACTCTTATAATCACAAAAACTGAAGTTAATTAAATAATTCCTTTTGTTTTTTTTGTTAAACACGATTGGCTGAAGTAAAAGCGGAACTCTTAAAATCACAACTGAATGTTAGTAAATACTTCCTTTGTTTTTTTTGTTAAAAACGATTGGCTGAAACAGAAGCGGAACTTTTAAAATCACAACTGAAGGTTAGTAAATAATTCCCTTTTTTTTTTGTTAAACACGATTGGTTGAAATAAAAGCGGAACTCTTAAAATCACAACAACTGAAGGTCATTAAATAATTCCTTTTTTTTTTTTTTTTAAACACGAGGGGATTAAAAAAAAGTGGACCTCTTAAAATAACAACAACTGAAGGTCATTAAATAATTCCTTTTGTTTTTTTTTTGTTAAAAACGTTTGGCTTAAATAAAAGCGTAACTATTAAAATCACAACAAATTAAGGTCAGTAAATAATTCCATTGTTTTTTGTTAAACACAATTGGCTGAAACAAAAGCGGAACTTTTAAAATCACAACAACTGAAGGTCATTAAATAATTCCTTTTTTTTTTGTTAAACACAATTTGCTGAAACAAAAGCGGAACTTTTAAAATCACAACTGAAGGTCAGTAAATAATTTCTTTGTTTTTTTTTGTTAAACACGATTGGATTAAATAAAATTGTAACTTTTAAAATCAAAACAACTTAAGGTCATTAAATATTTCCTTTTGTTTTTTTTTTGTTAAACACTATTGGCTTAAATAGAAGCGTAACTTTTAAAATCACAACTGAAGGTTAGTAAATAATTCCCTTTTTTTTCAGTTAAAAACGATTGGTTTAAATAAAAGCATAACTTTTAAAATCACAACTGAAGGTTATTAAATAATTCCTTTTGTTTTTTTTTGTTAAACACGTTTGGCTGAAACAATAGCTGAACTTTTAAAATCACAACTGAAGGTCAGTAAATAATTCCATTTTTTTTTTGTTAAACACGATTGGTTGAAACAAAAGCAGAACTTTTAAAATCACAACAACTGAAGGTCAGTAAATAATTCCTGTTTTTTTAAACACGATTGGCTGAAATAAAAGCGGAACTCTTAAAATCACAACAACTGAAGGTCAGTAAATAATTCCTTTGTTTTTTCTGTTAAACACGATTGGCTGAAATAAAAGCGGAACTCTTAAAATCACAACAACTGAAGGTCAGTAAATAATTCCTTTGTTTTTTTGTTAAACACGTTTGGCTTAAACAAAAGCGGAACTTTAAAAATCACAACAACTGATGGTCAGTAAATAATTCCATTGTTTTTTTTTGTTAAACCCGTTTGGCTGAAACAAAAGTGGAACTTTTAAAATCACAACAACTGAAGGTCAGTAAATAATTTCTTTGTTTTTTTTGTTAAACATGATTGGCTGAAATAAAAGCGGAACTCTTAAAATCAAAACAACTGAAGGTCAGTAAATAATTCCTTTTGTTTTTTTGTTAAACACAATTGGCTGAAATAAAAGTGGAACTCTTAAAATTACAACAACTGAAGGTTAGTAAATAATTCCTTTTTTTTTTTTTTTTTAAACACGATTGGCTGAAATAAAAGCGGAACTCTTAAAATCACAACAACTGAAGGTCATTAAATAATTCCTTTTGTTTTTTTTTGTTAAACACGATTGGCTGAAACAAAAGCGGAACTCTTAAAATCACAACACCTGAATGTCAGTAAATAATTCCTTTTTTTTTTTGTTAGACACGATTGGCTGAAACAAAACCGGAACTTTTAAAATAACAACTGAAGGTTAGTAAATAATTCCTTTGTTTTTTTTTATTAAACACGATTGGCTGAAATAAAAGCGGAACTCTTAAAATTACAACAACTGAAGTTCATTAAATAATTCCTTTTTTTTTGTTAAAAACAATTGTCCGTAAAAAAAGCGTAAATATTAAAATCAAAACAATTGAAGGTCATTAAATAATTCCTTTTGTTTTTTTTTGTTAAAAACGATTGACTTAAACAAAAGCGTAACTCTTAAAATCACAGCAACTGAAGGTCAGTAAATAATTCCTTTTTTTTTTTTTTTTAAACACGATTGGCTTAAATATAAGCGGAACTATTAAAATCACAACAACTGAAGGTCAGTAAATAATTCCTTTTGTTTTTTTTGTTAAACACGATTGGCTGAAATAAAAGCGGAACTCTTAAAATCACAACAACTGAAGGTCATAAAATAATTCCATTTTTTTTTTTTAAACACAATTGTCTGAAACAAAAGCGTAACTCTTAAAATCAAAAAAACTGACGTTAATTAAATAATTCCTTTTGTTTTTTTTTGTTAAAGATGATTGGCTGAAATAAAAGCGGAAATTTTAAAATCACAACTGAAGGTCAGTAAATAATTTCTTTGTTTTTTTTGTTAAACACGATTGGCTTAAATAAAAGCGGAAATTTTAAAATCACAACAACTGAAGGTCAGTAAATAATTACTTTTGTTTTTTTGTTAAACACGATTGGCTGAAATAGAAGCGGAACTTTTAAAATCACAACTGAAGGTTAGTAAATAATTCCCTTTTTTTTGTTAAACACGATTGGTTTAAATAAAAGCATAACTTTTAAAATCACAACTGAAGGTTAGTAAATAATTCCTTTTTTTTTTTTTTGTTAAACACGATTGGCTGAAAAAAAAGCGGAACTTTTAAAATCACAACTGAAGGTTAGTAAATAATTCCTTTGTTTTTTTTTGTTAAACACGATTGGCTGAAACAAAAGCAGAACTTTTAAAATCACAACAACTGAAGGTCAGTAAATAATTCCTTTGTTTTTTTAAACACGATTGGCTGAAATAAAAGCGGAACTCTTAAAATCACAACAACTGAAGGTCAGTAAATAATTCCTTTGTTTTTTCTGTTAAACACGAATGGCTGAAATAAAAGCGGAACTCTTAAAATCACAACAACTTAAGGTCATTAAATATTTCCTTTGTTTTTTTGTTAAACACTATTTGATTAAACAAAAGCGGAACTTTTAAAATCACAAAAACTGAAGGTTGTTAAATAATTCCCTTTGTTTTTTTTGTTAAACATGATTGACTGAAATAAAAGCGGAACTCTTAAAATCACAACAACTGAAGGTCAGTAAATAATTCCTTTTGTTTTTTTGTTAAACACGATTGGATGAAACAAAAGTGGAACTTTTAAAATCACAACAACTGAAGGTCATTAAATAATTCCTTTTGTTTTTTTTTGTTAAACACGATTGGCTGAAATAAAAGCGGAACTCTTAAAATCCCAACAAATTAAGGTCAGTAAATAATTCCATTGTTTTTTTTTAAACACAATTGGCTGAAACAAAAGCGGAACTTTTAAAATCACAACAACTGAAGGTCAGTAAATATTTCTTTTTTTTTTTTGTTAAACACGATTGGCTGAAACAAAAGCGGAACTTTTAAAATCACAACTGAAGGTCAGTAAATAATTTCTTTGTTTTTTTGTTAAACACGATTGGCTGAAATAAAAGTGTAACTTTTAAAATCACAACAACTGAAGGTAATTAAATACTTTCTTTTGTTTTTTTTTGTTAAACACGATTGGCTGAAATAAAAGCGGAACTTTTAAAATCACAAATGAAGGTTAGTAAATAATTCCCTTTTTTTTTTGTTAAACACGATTGGTTGAAATAAAAGCAGAACTTTTAAAATAACAACTGAAGGTAAGTAAATAATTCCTTTTGTTTTTTTTTGTTAAACATGATTGGCTGAAACAAAAGCGGAACTTTTAAAATCACAACTGAAGGTTAGTAAATAATTCCTTTGTTTTTTTGTTAAACACGATTGGCTGAAATAAAAGCAGAAATTTTAAAATCAAAACAACTCAAGGTCAGTAAATAATTCCTTTGTTTTTTTTTAAACACGATTGGCTGAAATAAAAGCGGAACTTTTAAAATCACAACAACTGAAGGTCAGTAAATAATTCCTTTGGTTTTTTTGTTAAACACGAATGGCTGAAATAAAAGCGGAACTTTTAAAATCACAACAACTCAAGGTCAGTAAATAATTCCTTTGTTTTTTTGTTAAAAATGTTTGGCTAAAACAAAAGCGGAACTTTTAAAAACACAACAAATGAAGGTCAGTAAATAATTCCTTTGTTTTTTTTTAAACACGATGGGCTTAAACAACAGTGGAACACTTAAAATAACAACAACTTAAGTTGATTAAATGCTTTCTTTTGTTTTTTTTTGTTAAACACGTGTGGCTGAAACAAAAGCGTAAATCTTAAAATAACAACAACTGAAAGTCAGTAAATGATTCCTTTTTTTTTTTGTTAGACACGATTGGCTTAAACAAAACCGGAAATTTTAAAATAAAAACTGAAGTTTATTAAATAATTCCTTTGTTTTTTTTATTAAACACGTTTGGATTAAATAAAAGCGGACCTCTTAAAATCACAAGAACTGAAATTCAGCAAATAAATGCTTTTTTTTTGTTAAACACTATTGGCTGGAAAAAAAGCAGAACTTTTAAAATCACAACAACTGAAGGTCAGTAAGTAATTCCTTTTGTTTTTTTGTTAAACACGATTGGCTGAGACAAAAGCGGGACTTTTAAAATCACAACAACTGAAGGTCAGTAAATAATTCCTTTTTTTTTTTTTGTTAAACACGATTGGCTTAAATATAAGCGGAACTCTTAAAATCACAACAACTGAAGGTCAGTAAATAATTCCTTTTGTTTTTTTTTGTTAAAAACGTTTGGCTGAAATAAAAGCGGAACTCTTAAAATCACAACAACTGAAGGTCAGTAAATAATTCCATTGTTTTTTGTTAAACACAATTGGCTGAAACAAAAGCGGAACTTTTAAAATCACAACAACTGAAGTTCAGTAAATAATTCCTTTTTTTTTTTTCTTAAAGACAATTTGCTTAAACAAAAGTGGAAATCTTAAAATCACAACTGAAGGTCAGTAAATAATTCATTTGTTTTTTTTGTTAAACACTATTAGCTGAAATAAAAGCGGAAATTTCATAATCACAACAACTGAAGTTTAGTAAATAATTCCTTTTGTTTTTTTTTGTTAAACACTATTGTATTAAATAAAAGCGTAAATTTTAAAATCAAAAATGAAGGTTAGTAAATAATTCCCTTTTTTTTTTGTTAAACACGATTGGCTTAAATAAAAGCGGAACTTTTAAAATCACAACAACATAAGTTCATTAAATAAGTCCTTTTGTTTTTTTTTGTTAAACACGATTGGTTGAAACAAAAGCGGAACAATTAAATTCACAACTGAAGGTTATTAATTAATTCCTTTGTTTTTTTTTGTTAAAAATTATTGGTTTAAATAAATGTAGAGATCTTAAAATAAAAACAACGGAAGTTCTTTAAATAATTCCTTTGTTTTTTTTTAAACAAGAGTGACTGAAAAAAAGAGGACCTCTTAAAATCACAAAAAATGAAGGTCAGTAAATAATTCCTTTTTTTTTTCTGTTAAACACGATGGGCTTAAATAAAAGCGGAACTATTAAAATAACAACAACTGAAGGTCAGTAAATAATTCCTTTGTTTTTCTTTTAAACACGAGTGGCTAAAACAAAAGCGGAACTTCTAAAATCACAACAACTCAAGGTCAGTAAATGATTCCTTTGTTTTTTTTTGTTAAACACGATTGGCTGAAACAAAAGCGGAACTATTAAAATCACAACAACTGAAGGTCATTAAATAATTCCTTTGTTTTTTTTGTTAAACATTATCGGCTGAAATAAAAGCGGAACTCTTAAAATCACAACAACTGAAGGTTAGTAAATAATTCCTTTTGTTTTTTGTTAAACACAATTGGCTGAAGTAAAAGTGGAACTCTTAAAATCACAACAACTGAAGGTTAGTAAATAATTCCTTTTGTTTTTTTTTGTTAAACACAATCGGCTGAAACAAAATTGGAACTCTTAAAATCACAACAACTGAAGGTCAGTAAATAATTTATTTTTTTTTTTTTTGTTAAACACGATTGGCTTAAACAAAAGCGGAACTTTTAAAATCTCAACAACTGAAGGTCAGTAAATAATTCCTTTGTTTTTTTTTGTTAGACACGATTGGCTGAAACAAAACCGGAACTTTTAAAATAACAACTGAAGGTCAGTAAATAATTCCTTTGTTTTTTTTTTATTAAACACAGTTGGCTGAAATAAAAGCGGAACTCTTAAAATTACAACAACTGAAGGTCAGTAAATAATTCCTTTTTTTTGTTAAACACGATTGGCTGAAACAAAAGAGGAACTTTTAAAATCACAACAACTGAAGGTCAGTCAATAATTGAGTAAATAATTCCTTTGTTTTTTTTTGTTAAACCCGATTGGCTGAAACAAATTGGAACTCTTAAAATCACAACAACTGACGGTCAGTAAATAATTTCTTTGTTTTTTTTGTTAAACATTATCGGCTGAAATAAAAGCGGAACTCTTAAAATCACAACAACTGAAGGTCAGTAAATAATTCCTTTTGTTGTTTTGTTAAACACAATTGGCTGAAATAAAAGCGGAACTCTTAAAATCACAACAACTGAAGGTTAGTAAATAATTCCTTTTGTTTTTTTTGTTAAACACGATTGGCTGAAATAACAGCGGAACTATTAAAATCACAACAACTGAAGGTCAGTAAATAATTCCTATTGTTTTTTTTTTGTAAAACACGATTGGCTGAAACAAAAGCGGAACTTTTAAAATCTCAACAACTGAAGGTCAGTAAATAATTCCTTTGTTTTTTTTGTTAGACACGTTTGTCTTAAACAAAAGCGTAAATATTGAAATAAAAACTTAAGTTTATTAATTAATTCCTTTGTTTTTTTTTTATTAAACACGATTGGCTTAAATAAAAGCGGAACTATTAAAATCACAACAACTGAAGGTCAGTAAATAATTCCTTTTTTTTTGTTAAACACGATCGTCTGAAAAAAAAGCGGAACTTTTAAAATCACAACAACTGAAGGTTAGTAAATAATTCCATTTTTTTTTTAAACACGAATGGCTGAAACAAAAGCTGAACTTTTAAAATCACAACAACTGAAGGTCAGTAAACAATTGCTTTGTTTCTTTGTTAAACATGATTGGCTGAAACAAAAGCGGAACTCTTAAAATCACAACAACTGAAGGTCAGTAAATAATTCCTTTGGTTTTTTTTGTTAAACACAAAAAACAATAGATATTGATGACAATACTATAGTAACTTAACCACAAAATTCCACATTATTGCATAGAAATACCAAAACAATAGGTTAGGTTAGGCTAGCCTACGTACGCGCGCGTACGTAGGCTAGCCTAACCTAACCTATGGTTTTGTTATTTCTGTGCAATAATGTGGAATTTTGTGGTTAAGTTACTATAGTATTGTCATCAATATCTATTGTTTTTTGTGTTTAACAAAAAAAACAAAAGGGAATTATTTACTAACCTTCAGTTGTGATTTTAAGAGTTCCGCTTTTGTTTAAGCCAATCTTGTTTAACAAAGAAACAAAGGAATTATTTACTGACCTTCAGTTGTTGTGATTTTAAAAGTTCCGCTTTTGTTTCAGCCAATCTTGTTTAACAAAAAAAAAACAAAGGAATTATTTACTGACCTACAGTTGTTGTGATTTTAAACGTTCCGCTTTTGTTTCAGCCAATCTGTGGACTGTTTAACAAAAAAAAGGAATTATTTACTGACCTTCAGTTGTTGTGATTTTAAGAGTTCCGCTTTTATTTCAGCCAATCTTGTTTAATAAAAAAAAACAAAGGAATTATTTACTAACCTTCAGTTGTGATTTCAAAATTTCCGCTTTTGTTTAAGCCAATCGTGTCTAACAAAAAAAAAACAAAGGAATTATTTACTGACCTTCAGTTGTTGAGATTTTAAAAGTTCCGCTTTTGTTTCAGCCAATCGTGTTTAAAAAAAAAAAACAAAAGGAATTATTTACTGACCTTCAATTGTTGTGATTTTAAGAGTTCCGCTTTTATTTCAACCAATCGTGTTTAACAAAAAAAAAAAAAAGGAATTATTTACTAACCTTCAGTTGTTGTGATTTTAAGAGTTCCACTTTTGTTTAAGCCAAATGTGTCTAAAAAAAAAAAAAAAGGAATTATTGACTGAACTTCAGTTGCTGTGATTTTAAGAGTTCCGCTTTTGTTTCAGACGATCATGTTTAACAAAAAAAAAACAAAGGAATTAATAAATAACCATCACTTGTTGTGATTTTAATATTTCAGATTTTATTTAATACAAACGTGTTTAACAAAAAAAAGGAATTATTTACTGACCTTCAGTTGTTGTGATTTTAAAAGTTCCGGTTTTGTTTCAGCCAATCGTGTTTAACAAAAAAAACAAATGAATTATTTACTGACCTTCAGTTGTTGTGATTTTAAGAGTTCCACTTTTATTTCAGCCAATCGTGTTTAAAAAAAAAAAACAAAGGAATTATTTACTGACCTTCAGTTGTTGTGATTTTAGGAGTTCCGCTTTTATTTCATCCAATCGTGTTTAACAAAAAAAAACAAAAGGAATTATTTAGTGAACTTTAGTTGTTGTGATTTTATTAGCTCAACTTTTGTTTAAGCCAAACTTTTATAGCAAAAAAAAAACAAAGGAATTATTTAAGAAAATTCAGTAGTTATTTTAAAAGCTACTATTTTGTTTAAGTAAAAAATGCTTAACAAAAAAAACAAAGGGCATGTTTTATGACTGTAAGTTGGTTTTATTATAAGAGTTCTGCTTTTTTTTAAACCAATAGTGTTTAAAAAAAGAAAATAAAAGGAATTATTTAATGAACTTAAGTTGGTGTGATTTTAAGAGTTCCGCTTTTATTTCAGCCAATAGTTGTTAACAAAAAAAAACAAAGGAATTATTTACTAACCTTCAGAAGTTGTTAATTTAAAAGTTCCTCTTTTTCTTAATTCAAAAGTTCTTATCAAAAAAAAACAAAGAAATTATTTACTGACCTTCAGTTGTTGTGATTATAAGAGTTCTGCTTTTGTTTCAGCCAATCGTGTTTAACAAAAAAAAACAAAAGGAATTATCTACTGACCTTCAGTTGTTGTGATTTTAAAAGTTCCGGTTTTGTTTCAGCCAATCGTGTTCAACAAAAAAAACAAAGGAATTATTTACTGAACTTCAGTTGTTGTGATTTTAAGAGTTCCGCTTTTATTTCAGCCAATCGTGTTTAACAAAAAAAAAAAACAAAGGAATTATTTACTGACCTTCAGTTGTTGTGATTTGAGGAGTTCCGCTTTTATTTCAGCCAATCGTGTTTAAAAAAAAAACATGAATTATTTACTGACCTTCAGTTGTTGTGATTTTAAAAGTTCTGCTTTTGTTTCAGCGAATCGTGTTTAACAAAAAAGCAAAGGAATTATTTACTGACCTTCAGTTGTGATTTTAAAAGTTCCGCTTTTGTTTCAGCCAATCGTGTTTAACGAAAAAAAACAAAAGGAATTATTTAATGAACTTAAGTTGTTATTTTGAAATGTCTAATTTTTCTTAAGCTAATCGTTTTTAAAAAAAATAAAACAAAATGGTTTAATTAATCAACTTAAGTTTATTTTATTTTTAAATTTACGCTTTTTTTTAAGCAAGTAGTGTATAAAAAAAAAGAAAAAATGGAATTATTTAATAACCTTCAGTTGTTATTTTAAAAGTTACGCTTTTATTTAAGCCAATAGTGTTTAACAAAAAAAACAAAAGAATTATTTAATGACTTTCAGTTGTTGTTATTTTAAGACGTACGCTTTTATTTAAGCAAATAGTGTTTGAAAAAAAAAAAAAATGTATTATTTAATAACTTTCATTTGTTATTTTAAAATTTACGCTTTTGTTTCATCAAATTGTTTTTAACAAAAAAAAAGGAATTATTTACTGAACTTCAGTTTTTGTGATTTTAAGAATTCCGCTTTTGTTTCAGCCAATTGTGTTTAACAAAAAACAAAGGAATTATTTACTAACCTTCAGTTGTTGTGATTTTAAGAGTTCCGCTTTTATTTCAGCCAATCATGTTTAACAAAAAAAACAAAAGGAATTATTTACTGACCTTCAGTTGTTATGATTTTAAGAGTTCCGCTTTTATTTAAGCCAATCGTGTATAAAAAGAAAAAAAAAAGGAATAATTAAATGACCTTAAGTTTTGATTTTAACAGTTAATCTTTTGTTTAATCCAAACGTTTTTAACAAAAAAAAAAAGGAATTGTTTACTGAACTTCAGTTGTTGTGATTTTAAAAGTTCCGCTTTTGTTTCAGCCAATCGTTATTAACAAACAAAAAAACAAAAGGAATTATTTACTGACCTTCAGTTGTTGTGATTTTAAGAGTTCTGCTTTTATTTCAGCCAATCGGGTTTAACAAAATAAACAAAGGAATTATTTACTAACCTTCAGTTGTGATTTTAAAAGTTCCACTTTTGTTTCAGCAAATCATGTTTAACAAAAAAAAAGAAATTATTTACTGACCTTCAGTTGTTGTGATTTTAAAAGTTCCGCTTTTATTTCAGCCAATCGTGTTTAAAAAAATAAAAAAAAGGAATTATTTACTAACCTTAAGTTTTTGTGATTTTAAAAGTTCCGCTTTTTTTTCAGCCAATTGTTTTTAAAAAAAAAACAAAAGGAATTATTTAATGACCGTCAGTTGTTGTGATTTTAATAGTTCCGCTTTTAATTAAGCCAATCGTTTTTAACAAAAAAACAAAGGAATTATTTAGTGACCTTAAGTTGTTGTGATTTTAATGGTTCCGCTTTTGTTTAAACACATCGTGTTTAAAAAAAAAAACAAAGAAATTATTTACTGACTTTCAGTTGTTGTGATTTTAAAAGTTCCGCTTTTGTTTCAGCTAATCATGTTTAACAAAAAAAACATAGAAATTATTTACTGACCTTCAGTTGTTGTGATTTTAAGAGTTACGCTTTTATTTCAGCCAATCGTGTTTAACAAAAAAACAAAGGAATTATTTACAGACCTTCAGCTGTTGTGATTTTAAAAGTTCTGTTTTTGTTTCAGCAAATCGTGTTTAACAAAAAAAAAAGGAATTATTTACTGACATTCAGTTGTGATTTTATGAGTTCCACTTTTATTTAATCCAATCGTTTATAACAAAAAAAACAAAAGGAATTATTTAATAAACTACAGTTGTTATTTTGAAAGTTACGCTTTTATTTCAGCAAATCATTTTTAAAAAAAAAAAACAAAAGGAATTATTTACTGACCTTCAGTTGTTGTGATTTTAAAAGTTCCGCTTTTATTTCAACCAATCGTGTTTAACAAAAAAAAACAAAACAAAAGGAAATTATTTACTAACCTTCAGTTGTGATTTTAAAAGTTCCAGTTTTATTTCAGCCAATCGTGTTTAACAAAAAAACAAACAAAAGGAATTATTTACTAACCGTCAGTTGTTGTGATTTCAAGAGTTCCTCTTTTATTTTAGCCAATCGTGTTTAACAAAAAAACAAAGGAATTATTTACTGACCTTCAGTTGTGATTTTAAAAGTTCCGCTTTTGTTTCAGCCAATCGTGTTTAACAAAAAAATAACAAAAGGAATTATTTACTGACCTTCAGTTGTTGTGATTTTAAGAATTCCAATTTTATTTCAGCCAATCGTTTATAAAAAAAACAAACAAAAGGAATCATTTACTAAACTTCAGTTGTGATTTTAAAAGTTCCGCTTTTTTTTCAGACAATCGTGTTTAACAAAAAAAAACAAGAGAATTATTTACTGACCTTCAGTTGCTGTGATTTTAAAATTTACTGTTTTGTTTCAGACAATCGTGTTTAACAAAAAAATAACCTTCAGTTGTTGTGATTTTAAAAGTTCCGCTTTTATTTCAGCCAATCGTGTTTAACAAAAAAAACAAAGGAATTATTTACTGACCTTCAGTTGTGATTATAAGAGTTCCGCTTTTGTTTCAAGCCATCCTGTTTAACAAAAAATAAAAAATAATTGAATTATTTACTGAACTTCAGTTGTTGTGATTTTAAAAGTTCCGCTTTTGTTTCAGCCAATCGTGTTTAACAAAAAAACAAAGGAATCATTTAAAGAACTTAAGTTGATGTGATTTTAAGAGTTCCGCTTTTATTTCATACAAAAGTGTTTAAAAAAAAAAAAAAAGGAATTATTTACTGACCTTCAGTTGTGATTTTAAGAGTTCCGCCTTTATTTCAGCCTATCGTGTTTAACAGAAAAAACAAAAGAATTATTTAATGACCTTCATTTGTTGTGATTTTAAAAGTTCCGCTTTTATTTCATTCAATAGTTTTTAACAAAAAAAAAAACAAAGGAATAATTTACTGACCTTAACTTATTGTGATTTTAAAATTTCCACTTTTATTTAAGTAAATCGTGTTTAAAAAAAAAAAAAAAGGAATTATTTACTGACCTTCACTTGTTGTGATTTTAGCAGTTCCACTTTTATTTCAGCCAATCGTGTTTAACAAAAAAAACAAAGGAATTATTTACTGACCTTCAGCTGTTGTGATTTTAACGGTTCCGCTTTTATTTCATCCAATCGTGTTTAACAAAAACAACAAAGGAATTATTTACTGACTTTCAGTTGTTGTGATTTTAAAAGGTCCGCTTTTATTTCAGCCAATCGTGTTTAACAAAAAAAACAAAGAAATTATTTACTGACCTTCAGTTGTTGTGATTTTAAAAGTTCCGCTTTTTTTTCAGCCAATCGTGTTTAACAAAAAAAAAACGGAATTATTTACTGACCTTCAGTTGTTGTTATTTTAAAAGTTACGCTTTTATTTAAACCAATAGTGTTTAAAAAAAAAAACAAAGGAATTATTTAATGACTTTCAGTTGTTGGAATTTTAAAATTTCCGTTTTTATTTCATCCAATCGTGTTTAACAAAAAAAAAAAAATGAAATATTTACTTACCTTCAGGTGTTTTGATTTTAAGAATTCCGCTTTTATTTCAGCCAATCGTGTTTAACAAAAAAAACAAAGGAATTATGTACTGACCTTCAGTTGTTGTGATTTTAAAGGTTCCGCTTTTGTTTCAGCCAATCGTGTTTAACAAAAAAAACAAAAGGAATCATTTACTAACCGGCTGTTGTTGTGATTTTAAAATTTCTGCTTTTGTTTCAGCCAATCGTGTTTAACAAAAAACAAAGGTATCATTTACTGACCTTCAGTTGTTGTGATTTTAAAACTTCCGCTTTTGTTTCAGCCAATCGTGTTTCACAAAAAAAAAATAAAGGAATTATTTATTGACTTTCAGTTGTTGTGATTTTAAAAGTTCCGCTTTTATTTCAGCCAGTTGTTTTTAAAAAAAAACAAAGGAATAATTTTATGTACGTCATTTGTTGTGTTTTTAAAAAGTCTCATTTTGTTTAAACCCATCTTGTTTAACAAAAAAACAAAGAAATTATTTTCTAACCTTAAGTTGTTTTGATTTTAAGATTTCCGCTTTTATTTTCTAAAATCATCGTCTAAAATTTTTCACCCAAATAATTCCCTAAAATGCCTAAAACGGTTTCGTCCAAATAATCCCTAAAATGCCTAAAACAGTTTCGCCCAAATAATCCCTAAATGTAATTTATGAAAGTTAGAAAAAGTGAAAAAAAAAGTTAAAAAAAGTTTAAAAAAAGTTAAAAAAAAAGTTTTAAAAAAAAGTTAAAAAAAAAAGTTTAAAAAAATTAAAAAAAAACTGTCAGAAAAAAAAGAAAAAAAAACTGCCAAAACAAAAGTTAAAAAAAACTGACAGAAAAAAAAATGGTCACTACAAATATTATTTTTCTAATAGTAAAAGTCGCAACATATATATCTATATCATTCCCATTTAGAAGTTGGAAAATATTAAATGTGAATTTCTTATGTTTTAAGTATGTTTCATGACATTCTAAGAGATGTAAAAAAAAAAAGTTTAAAAAAAAGTTAAAAAAAAAAAAATTGGGGGTGGGGGTTTGGAGGGAGGGTGGAGGGATAGGGGTTGGCGGGCGGGGGGAGGGATAGGGTTGAGGGATAGGGGTAGGACTTGGGGCCCAAGTATCAGAAGAAATTGTTTCTCTAGTATGCATCTCAAATCATCGTGGTATGCATATTCTCATGATGATAACAAAAATGCCCCGAAACAGGTCATTTTTAACACCTATCAAAAATACAATTGATAAAACGAATGTGCTTGAACTTGTTCCAGTTCAATGGAATGAACCTGTTACGATATTGTGACGCTTAACATCAGTTGGGCAATGTCCTAGAAACAATTCATTGGATGTATTTCTAAAATCATAATATGTTCAATGGCTTGTTGGTTCAGTCGATTAACGTGTCGTTCTTTTACCTTAGGAAATCACGGGTCTCATGTTCGATTCCTACATCAAACACAAATTTCATAAAAATCAATGGGAAGATACTTAGAATGTAAAAAATCGTATCAATGGAAAAGACAAATATCATCATTAGATTACAATAAAACGACATCAATAAAAAAAAACTATTAAAAAAAAAAAATTAATTAATGTAATTATGTAAATTAATTAATAATAAATTAATTTATGTGAATTAATTAAACAAATTAAATTACAAAAAGAATTTCACAATTTCATACAAAGGAAACGTCACGCACTTTGAACACAGATCAGCACGAATTTTCACGGTAGTTGAATTTCGGTCATTACACTGTCTGCTTGTATGGCAGGGTACTGTCCGCTTGAAACTGTTATAGCTATATGGTGGGACTGTGCGCTTGAAACTGTTATAGCTACATTGGCTACCTGCCCTCCTGAAACTGTTATATCTACACTGGCTACCTGCCCTCCTGAAACTGTTGTAGCTACACTGGCTACCTGCCCTCCTGAAACTGTTGTAGCTACACTGGCTACCTGCCCTCCTGAAACTGTTATATCTATACTACTAAAGTGACGGCTTTTGAAATTTGTACCCCAGTTTCCGTTTTTTAGGTGGGGACAAAGCTAACTAACAACGGTAGCAGCTGTTATGAGAGTCCGGGAAATTTTTCTGAAAACAAATTAAGCCGGCATACCAGTCCTGATTTTAAATAGGTTGCCTTTCAAAGCGAGTATCAAGAAGAAGCCGAGAGAAAAGTAGAGATTTTTAAGTGCTAGGGTTGACGCGAAATCACAAAAATGAGAGCAATAGTAGCCATAATACCTAACATAATCGAAATCAGATTTTGTAATGAATGGACCATAACTTTTTCCCTGAATTCAAAGAAAATAACAGAAGTTTTTTTTACTACAAATCATGACTTTTACTAGATCTCGGGAAATTTACTAGATCCTCTAAATTTACTAGAATTTTTTCCTTTTTACTAGATCTAGTAAAATCCTACTGACGGTGGCAACCCTGAGCAAACGGTTTCAGAAACAGTAAACGCTTCAAAAAAAATCCCTCCACGCGGAGATGATCAAGCGACGTTGCTAGGTGGATATGGTATGTGTTATAATCAAAGTATAATCACCTACGGAACAAGTACTGACAAAACTCTCCAAAAGTGACCCCGCGTACCTCAGCGCCTCTAGACACAAAATGTTGTACTACTTAATCGCTCCGAGCCAAAGTACTTTGCTCCGGCTAATAATTATGCTAGAGCGTGATTCAGGAGACGAGTGACCGGGATGAATTTGAATTGTGTAACTACGTAGGTGATTATACTTTGGTAGCCAGGTTCGCATAAGTATACAAAGGGTCACTTTTTTGTGTGGAGAGGATAGGTTTTTCAGTACTTGTTCCGTAGCTGATTATACTTTGGTTATAATATATGTGGCTATGTGGTATACAGCTGGATTTCAGTGAAGACTTCCGAGAATTTTACCTTTTTTCAGCTGGTAAGTTTAATTTATAGCTAAATCCTCGAAAGTCTAAACAGAAAATTTATATAAAAAAAGGGATTTCTCTGAGTTCTCATTCAAAAAAGAAAACAAACAGTACATTATTACCTGAGCGTAAACAAAAAGCTTTCATTTATTTTGAACCCAAGTGCTGATTTTTAGAAACCAGATCCAAAACAGGAGCAAATCAAATATCAGCTTCCAGATGTTTTTTTTTTTCATTGAGTGTTGGGATTTTATTAATATTGAAATAAAGTGCATATTTTGAGGTAAAATATAGTTTTTAGTAATAATTATTGCCTCTTCTTCCCCAATTTATCAATTTAAAAATATGCTATAAATATTATGCTTTGTAAATGTAGAAAAATCCACTACCCGTAAGAAAATTAATTTTCTAAGACATAATTACTAAAGCAAAGCAATCATATGTTGGTATTTGTTTTTATTATCAAACTTAGAGATTTAATTGATCTTCACATAGCTAGATTCCAAAAGGGCAAATTTACAAAAAGTGCTTTTTGAACGTTTAAATTGAGTAAATACCCTATGCACAGTTTAATTTTTCGAAAAGATATCCACCAACCAACATTTTCCCGTGTTCAGGGGCGAATCTCCGGCCTTTTCATTGGTGGGAAGAGGGGTCATTATCCGTATAGTCAAGGGGCATGGGATATATAATAATTTTTCTCTATAATATTGGGGGGCAACTGCCTCCTCCCCTTGCCCCCTCCCCTCCTCCCAAGAGACGCCCCTGCCCATGTTAGTGACCTTAGTGAAGTAAATTAGCCAGTATGGTGGGTTTTCAGTAGAGCTCGATATTAGAAGATAAGAATTCGCAGAGGATGCAGACATCCGCGTTGAAGTAATAGAAAATATTCAACTGTGAAACGAACTGCCAACTTACTGTTACCAGTGCTGACAATTCAACGCATGGAAATTTCAAAGGTTAAAGAACCTTTGAGAGGTCAGAAAAAATACTAACCATACTAAGTGCAATAAGTTATGTTGTCATGTCTCTCTTTATGAGCTTTTGGTTGTTATCAATAATGTTTTTATTAGCTCCTAGCTGTTCGTTGTTCATATTCAATATTTAGGGCTGCCACCAAGTCAAAAAAACAGTCTCTTACATCTTGAGAAAAAAAATCCGTAAATGGGCCAAATAATTACTAAAATTATAATTTGCTTGCTTTCGTATTGGAAGTGGTAGGAAGAACATAGTTTTCGGTCTCTTTGGGTATATCAGAGGCAACGCTATAGTAAAGGCCATACGACTCCAATGTTTTATTATTATTTTTTCCCTAGAGACACTTCATATGGAAGGGTCCGTCGTAGAAACTTCAAAGGGGGCTTATTCGATTGAAAATCGAGAGTTCTAGTACCCTTTTTAAGGGTCAAAAGTGATTGGGAGGCAACTAATACCCCTTCCATGCCCACCAGTTCCCCAAACACATCCAATCAAAATTTTGAGATAGCTATTTTGTTAAGCGTAGTTGATTTCCAGATAGAAATTATGTTTTTGAGGAGGACACTCCTCCACAACCCTCAGGGCAGGTGTTGTAAGTTTTGCCCTGGGGGCATATAAGATTTTTATAGAGTGTTGTCGTAGAAACTTCAAAAAGGACTCATTCGATTGGAAATTAAAAGGGGTAGTGCCCTTTTTAATAGTCAAAAGTGATTGGAGGGCAAATAAACCCCCTCTTACGCCCACCTTTTCCCCAAACACATCCAATCAAAATGTTTAGATAGCTATTTTGTTCAACGTAGCTGAAAATTCAGGAAATTAGGTCTGTGAGGATAACAACCCCTCCCCCCCAGCCCGCAGGGCAAGGGTTGTAAGTTAGGCCCTGTGGGCATTTGAAGTTTTAATTGAAAGCACTGTCGTAGAAACTTCAGAAAGGGCTCATTCGATTGGAAATTTAAATAGCTAGTTCCCTTTTTAATAGTCGAAAATGATTGGAAGGCAACTAACACCCCTTCCACACCCACTCTTTCCCCAAATATATCCGATCAAAATTTTGAGATAGCCATTTTATTCAACGTAGTTAAAAGTTCAGGAAATTATATCTTTGAGCAAGACGCTGCCCTCACAGTCTTCAGAGCAAGGGTTATAAGTTATTCCCTGGGGGCATATATGGTTCTTATGGAAGGAATGCTCGTATAAACTTCAGAAAGGGCACATTTGATTGGAAATTGAAGGTTCTAGTTCATTTTTTAAGCGTCAAAAGTTATCGGAAGGTATCGGAAGCTCCTCTCCCCCCCCCAAACCATTTTTTCCCAAATGCATCCGATTAAAATTTTGAGATAGCTATTTTGTTAAAAATAGTTCAAAGATCATATAATAAAAATCCCAGTGTCGACAAAACCTCCCAGGGTCCGGGGGCAGGCGTTGTAAATTATGCCCTGGGAGCATATATGGGTCTTATGGAAGGGATACACGTATTAACTTCAAAGAGGACTCATTTGATTAGAAACTGAAAGTTCTAGTTCATTTTTTAAGAGTCAAAAGACATTGGTGGGCATCTAGCCCCCCCCCCCCACGCCCCTTATTCTCAAAATGCATCCAATAAAAATTTTGAGATAGCCATTCAGTTAAAAATGGCTCAAAAGTCAGATAGCAAAAACTCAGGTGTCGTCACAACCCCCATGGCCCGGGGGAAGGCGTTCGAAGTTATGCCCTAAGAGCATGTATGGTTCTTTTGAAAGGGATGCCCGTATAAACTTCATAGAGGGCTCATTTGATTAGAAATTGAAAGTTCTAGTTCACTTTTTAGGACTAAAAAGAGATTGGAGGGCAACTAGCCCCCTCCCACGCTCTTTTTTCTCCAAATGCATCCAATAAAAATTTTGACATAGCCATTAAGTTAAAAATTGCTCAAAAGTCCGATAATAAAAACTCAGGTGTCGTCGCAACCCCTCAGGGCCAGGGGGCAGGCATTTTAAGTTATGCCCTGGAGCATATGGTTCTTATAAAAGGGATGCTCGTATAAATTTCAGAGAGGGCTCATTAGATTAGAAATTGAAAGTTCGAGCTCACTTTTTAATAGTCAAAAGAGATCCGAGCGCCACTAGCCCCCCAAACGCCTTCTTTTTCCAAACCCATCAAATGAAAATTTTGCGATAAAAATTTAGTTTAAAATATTTCAAATGTCGGATATGAAAAACCGCTGTCAATACAACCCCCCAGGGCCTGGGGGAAGGCGTTCTAAGTTATGCCATAAAGGCATGTATTGGTTTTTATGAAAGAGATGCTTGTATAAACTTCATAAGTAGAAAGGGGGGTGCCAGTCTCACGCCCACCACGAGGTTTATGGTTTCCTCAGTGAGAATGAAAAAACAGGAATTTTCTAACTTAAAAAAACATGAATTTTCTCACTTTTATGGTTGTTTTCTTGGATGGTTATGTGTGTTGGTCAATTTATTTGATGTTTTTCATGGATGTCAACAGCAATTCATGTCTGTTTTATGGTTTTTGTCAGTGAAAATGAAAAAACAGGAACTTTCTCACATTTATGGATGTCAACAGCAATTCATGTCCGTTTTATGGTTCGTTGTCAGTGAGATAGAAAAAACAGGAATTTTCTCACTTTGATGGATGTTAACAGCAATTCATGTCTGTTTTATGGTTTTTGTCAGTGAGAATGTACATGCTCGACGAGAATGTTATGAGATTGTTTGGCTAACCTAACCTGAGAAATTGGTTTACATAATCGATGGGGGAATTACTGGTTCACGAAAGGGGAATTAAGAAACAATCATGGCTTCTTTGATCTTTAGGCTAACCTAACCTGAGAACTTGATTTACATAATCGGCGGAGAAAAATATTGATTCACGAAGGGGGAATGAAGAAACAAACATGGTTTACTTGACCTTTAGGCTACCTTAACCTGAGAACTTTATTTACATACTCGGCGAGGGAATTATTGATTCATGAAGGGGAAATTAAGAAACAGTATGGTTTCTTTAATCTTGAGGCCTGAGGAATTTATTTATTATTGTTGTTTTGGACAAGTGCATGCTAGGGATGAATGTCAAGGTGTCCTGGAATAGGAAACCGGAAGTACATGCATCCTTCTCAGCCAATCAGCGAGTCATATATATCCTCCTTCTCAGCCAATCGGAGAGCTGGTTACATATGGTTTTCCCCGTTACATAACAATTCGCCCATTGAGATTTCGTATATAACGGGCTTGCATTGTGATTAAATTATCAGAAAGTATTGTGACACAATTGAAACAACAATGAATGTTATTGATGAACTTGAAGCCTTGGCAGCTTAACTTTTTTAAATAATTTATGCATGTTTTTATGTCTGTTCGTTGTCAGTGAGAATGGAAAAACAGAATTTTTCTTTCTTGAAAAAACATGAATTTTCTCACATTGATGGATGTTTTCTTGGACGATTATGTGTGCTGGTCAATTTATTTGATATTTTTCATGGATGTCAACAGCAATTCATGTCCGTTTTATGTCTGTTCGTTGTCAATGAGAATGAAAAACAGGAACTTTCTCACATTTATGGATGTCAACAGCAATTTATGTCTGTTTTATGTCTTTAGACGAACCTAACCTGAGAAATTGATTTACCTAATCGGCGGGGGAATTATTGATTCACAAAGGGGAATTAAGAAACAAACATGGCTTCTTTGATCTTTAGGCTAACCTAACCTGAGAACTTGATTTACACAATCGTTAGGGGAATATATTCATTCACGAAGGGGGACTTAAGAAACATTATGGCTTTCTTTATTGTTAGGTCTGAGGGATAAACTTTCTTTAGGTCAGAGAGAAAAATTAATATTCTATTTTTAAATAGGGCTTCATTGATCTTTACTGTCAGGAGTTAGAAATGAGATCACTTGTTATCTTGGAATTATGCGGGAGGCTAAAGAGATAGAAATTCTATTTTTAAATACGGCTTCACTGAGCTTTAAGTCGGAGAGATAAATTGATATTCTAACGAAACTTTAATAGTGTAGCTAGGAACATTTATGAGATGAAGGGATTAACGTAGGAAGGGGTTTCCTAGAAATTTGAAATGTGAAAGCACAGAGATGCCAAAAACAAAAGGAACACGCTGAGATTACTTTTAGGGGATTATTTGGGTGAAACGGTCTTAGACATTTTAGGGAATTATTTCGGCGAAACAGTTAGAGACATTTTAAAAGATGATTTTAGAAAGGGTTTTAGAAGAGGTTTTGAGTGTGGTCGTTATAGTAAACAAGTTCTATTTGAACAGTGTCGTGAGGTCCTCTACCCCAACCCCAAAGGGCCCCGATCGCCCTACCCCGATCAAAAGGACTCCGATCCCCATACCCCAATCCCGAAGGAACCCCCTGGTCCCCAAAGGTTCCCCGGGCTCCCACTCGGCCCCCAGACCCCCAAAGGCCCTCCACGGGCCCCGTCTTTCATTGATGTATGTTGTCTAAAACCTATGATTTCGGGTGTATGGGTTGCTATCTTTGACTTTTCTGAGTTGGATTTCTTAGTCTTTCATAGGTATGTGTTGTCTGAAACCTATGATTTGGGATGGGTGGTTTCCTATTTTGACTCTTCTGAGCTGGATTTCTTAGCCTTTCATAAGTGTGTGTTGTCAGAAAATTATGATTTGGGATGTGTAGTTTGCTATTTGGACTTTTCAGAGCTAGAATTCTTAGTCTCTCATAGGTGTTTGTTGTCTGAAACTTCTAGTTTGGGATGAGTAGTTTGCTATTTCGGACTTCTATGAGCTAGGCTTTCCTAGTATATCGTAGGTGAATGTTGTCAGAAAATTATGATTTGGGATATGTAAATTACTATTTCGGGCTTTTCTGAGCTAGATTTCTTAGTCCCTCATAGGTGTTTGTTGTCTGAAACCTATAGTTTGTGATGATTAGTTTGCTTTTTTTGACTTTTCTGAGCTAGGTTTCTTAGCCTTTCATAGGTGTGTGTTGTCAGAAACTTATGATTTGGGATATGTAAATTACTATTTTTGACTTTTCTGAGCTAGATTTCTTAGCCTTTCATAGGTGTTTGTGTCTGAAACCTATAGTTTGGGATGAGTAGTTTGCTTTTGGACTTTTCAGAGCTGGATTTCTTAGCCTTTCGTGGGTGTGTGTTGACTGAAACTTATGATTTGGGATATTTAAATTACTATTTCGTTCTTTTCTCAGCTAGATTTCTTAGTCTTTCGTTGGTGTGTGTTGTCTGAAACCTATGATTTGGTATTTGTAGTTTTGCTTTTTGTACTTTTCAGAGCTAGGATTCTTAGTCCCTCTTAGGTGTTTGTTGTCTGAAACTTATAGTTTGGGATGAGTAGTTTGCTATTTCAGGCTTTTCTGAGCTAAGGTTTCTTAGTATTTCATAGGTGTGTGTTGTCTGAAACTTATGACTTGAGGTGTCTAATTTGCTATTTCAGGCCTTTCTGAGCTATGGTTTCATAGTATTTCGTAGGTGAATGTTGTCTGAAACTTATGATTTGGGATATGTAAATTACTATTTCGGGCTTTTCTAAGTTAGATTTCTTAGTCTTTTGTTGGTGTGTGTTGACTGAAACCTATTATTTGGGATATAAGGTTCTTAGTCTTTCGTTGGTGTGTGTTGTCTGAAACCTATGATTTGGGATTTGTAGTTTGCTTTTTGGACTTTTCAGAGCTAGGATTCATAGTCCCTCATAGGTGTTTGTTGTCTGAAACCTATAGTTTGGGATGAGTAGTTTGCTATTTCAGGCTTTTCTGAGCTAAGGTTTCCTAGTATTTCGTAGGCGTGTGTTGTCTGAAACTTATGATTTGAGGTGTGTAATTTGCTATTTCAGGCTTTTCTGAGCTAAGGTTTCATAGTATTTCGTAGGTGAATGTTGTCTGAAACTTATGATTTGGGATATGTAAATTACTATTTCGGGCTTTTCTAAGCTAGATTTCTTAGCCTTTTGTTGATGTGTGTTGTCTGAAACCAATGATTTGGGATGGGTGGGTTGCTATTTTTCACTTTTCTGAGCTGGATTTCTTAGCCTTTCATAGGTATGTGTTGTCTGAAACCTATGATTTGGGATGGTTAATTTGCTATATTTGACTTTTCTGAGCTAGGTTTCTTAGCCTTTCATAGGTGTGTGCTGTCAGAAAATTATGATTTGGGATTTGTAGCTTGCTTTTTAGACTTTTCAGAGCTAGGATTCTTAGTCCCTCATAGGTGTTTGTTGTCTGAAACCTATAGTTTGGGATGAGTAGTTTGCTATTTTTGACTTTTCTGAGCTAGGTTTCTTAGCCTTTCACAGGTGTGTGTTGTAAGAAACTTATGATTTGGGATATGTAAATTACTATTTTTGACTTTTCTGAGCTAGATTTCTTAGCCTTTCATAGGTGTTTGTTGTCTGAAACCTATAGTTTGGGATGAGTAGTTTGCTTTTGGACTTTTCAGAGCTGGATTTCTTAGCCTTTCGTGGGTGTGTGTTAACTGAAACTTATGATTTGGGATATGTAAATTGCTATTTCGGGCTTTTCTTAGCTAGATTTCTCAGTCTTTCGTTGGTGTGTGTTGTCTGAAACCTATGATTTGGGATTTGTAGTTTTGCTTTTTGGACTTTTCAGAGCTAGGATTCTTAGTCCCTCATAGGTGTTTGTTGTCTGAAACCTATAGTTTGGGATGAGTAGTTTGCTATTTCAGGCTTTTCTGAGCTAAGGTTTCTTAGTAATTCATAGGTGTGTGTTGTCTGAAACTTATGACTTGAGGTGTCTAATTTGCTATTTCAAGCCTTTCTGAGCTAAGGTTTCATAGTATTTCTTAGGTGAATATTGTCTTAAACTTATGATTTGGGATATGTAAATTACTATTTCGGGCTTTTCTCAGTTAGATTTCTTAGTCCCTTGTTGGTTTGTGTTGACTGAAACCTATGATTTGTGATATAAGGTTCTTAGTCTTTCGTTGGAGTGTGTTGACTGAAACCTATGATTTGGGATTTTTAGCTTGCCTTTTGGACTTTTCAGAGCTAGGATTCATAGTCCCTCATAGATGTTTGTTGTCTGAAACCTATAGTTTGAGATGTGTAGTTTGCTATTTCAGGCTTTACTGAGCTAAGGTTTCCTAGTATTTCATAGGTGTGTGTTGTCTGAAACTTATGATTTGAGGTGTGTAATTTGCTATTTCAGTCTTTTCTGAGATAAGGTTTCCTAGTATTTCTTAGGTGTGTGTTGTCTGAAACTTATGATTTGAGGTGTGTAATTTGCTATTTTTGACTTTTCTGAGCTAGATTTCTTAGCATTTCATAGGTGTGTGCTTTCAGAAAATTATGATTTGGGAGGTGTAGTTTGCTTTTTGGACTTATCAGAGCTAGGATTCTTACTCCCTCATAGGTGTTTATTGTCTGAAACTTCTAGTTTGGGATGAGTAGTTGGCTATTTCAGGCTTTTCTGAGCTAAGGTTTCTTAGTATTTCGTAGGTGAAGCTTCGACGTCAGTCTTAAGTTCACCAAGACATAAAAAATTTAAAGTTCAGTTCTAATTTTTCCATAGAAGATAGGAAAAGTTATACTATGATTGTTTTTATTTTCTATGAAGATAGAAAGTTTCACTTAAATTCTAAATTTTCTTAAATTCAGTTCCGACTTTTCTCAAAGAGATGAAAAAATTTAAAGTTCAATTTAAAATTTTCTCAACAAAGTCAAGGAAAGTTCAAGTTCTCTTCTGAATTTTCTCAATGAAAAAGAAATTAGTCATTGATAATTTCTATTTTTCCAAATAATATAAAAATTTTCCACTTTAGTTCAAATCTGTCTCAAAGAGATGAAAAATTTAAAATACTATTCCAAATTTTTCACAGAAGATAAGAAAGTTCAAGTTCTCTTCTGAATTTTACAAAAGAACAAAATTCAATTCTAATTTCTCCAGATAAAACAAAAATAATCCACTTCAGTTCAGTATTTCACAAAGACATAAAGAAATTTAGAGTTCAATTCGAAATTTTTAAGTGGAAGATAGAAAAAGTAATACCATACTTGTGAATATTTTCATGGAAGATAAAAAGTTATAGTTCAATTTTAAATTTTCTCAACGAAGTGAAGAAAAGTTCAAGTTCCCCACTGAATTTTACCAAAGAACACAATTCAATTCTAATTTATCCAGAGAAAATAAAAATCTTCCACTTAAGTTCTTTATTTTACACAGACATAAAGAAATTTAAAGTTCAATTCGAAATTTTTCAGTGGAAGATAGAAAAAGTAATACCATACTTGTGAATATTTTCCCGGAAGATAAAAAGTTCTAGTTCAATTAAAAATTTTCTCAACGAAGTGAAGGAAAATTCAAGTTCTCTTCTGAATTTTACCAAAGAACACAATTCAATTCTAATTTCACCGGAGAAAATAAAAATCTTCCACTTCAGTTCTTTATTTCACAAAGACATAAAGAAATTTAAAGTTCAATTCTAAATTTTTCGGTGGAAGATAGAAAAAGTAATACCATACTTGTGAATATTTTCCAGGAAGATAAAAAGTTCTAGTTCAATTTAAAATTTTCTCAACGAAGTGAAGAAAAGTTCAAGTTCTCTACTGAATTTTACCAAAGAACACACTTCAATTCTAATTTCTCTTGAGAAAACCAAAATCTTCCACTTAAGTTCTTTATTTCACAAAGACATAAAGAAATTTAGAGTTCAATTCTAATTTTTTCGTTGGAAGATAGAAAAAGTAATACCATACTTGTGAATATTTTCCCGGAAGATAAAAAGTTCTAGTTCAATTTAAAATTTTCTCAACGAAGTGAAGAAGAATTCAAGTTATCTTCTGAATTTTAACAAATAAAACAATTCAATTATAATTTAACAAGAGAAAATAAAAATCTTCCAATTAAGTTCTTTATTTAACAAAGACATAAAGAAATTTAAAGTTCAATTCTAAATTTTTCGGTGGAAGATAGAAAAAGTAATACCATACTTGTGAATATTCTCTCGAAGAGATGAAAAATTTAAAATACTGTTCCAAATTTTTCACAGAAGATAAAAAAGTTCAAGTTCTCTTGGGAATTTTACCAAAGAACATAATTCAATTCTAATTTCTCCAGAGAAAACAAAAATCTTACGCTTCAGTTCTTTATTTCACAAAGACATAAAGAAATTTAGAGTTCAATTCTAAATTTGTCGGTGGAAGATAGAAAAAGTAATACCATACTTGTGAATATTTTCCCGGAAGATAAAAAGTTCTAGTTCAATTCAAAATTTTCTCAACGAAGTGAAAAAAAATTCAAGTTCTCTTCTGAATTTTACCAAAGAACACAATTCAATTCTAATTTCACCAGAGAAAATCAAAATCTTCCACTTAAGTTCTTTATTTCACAAAGTCATAAAGAAATTTAAAGTTCAATTCTAAATTTTTCGATGGAATCTAGAAATAGTAGTACCATACTTGTGAATATTTTCCCGGAAGATAAAAAGTTCTAGTTCAATTTAAAATTTTCTCAACAAAGTGAAGAAAAATTCAAGTTCTCTTCTGAATTTTACCAGAGAACACAATTCAATTCTAATTTCACCAGAGACAATAAAAATCTTCCACTTCAGTTCTATATTTCACAATGACATAAAGAAATTTAAAGTTCAATTCAAAATTTTTCGGTGGAAGATAGAAAAAGTAAGACCATACCTGTGAATATTTTCTCGAAGAGATGAAAAATTTAAAATACTGTTCCAAATTTTTCACAGAAGATAAAAAAGTTCAAGTTCTCTTCGGAATTTTACCAAAGAACACATTTCAATTCTATTTTCTCCAGAGGAAATAAAAATCTTCCACTTAAGTTCTTTATTTCACAAAGACATAAAGAAATTTAAAGTTAAATTCTAAATTTTTCGGTGGAAGATAGAAAAAGTAATACCATACTTTTGAATATTTTCCCGGAAGATAAAAAGTTCTAGTTCAATTTACAATTTTCTCAACGAAGTGAAGAAAAGTTTAAGTTCTCTTCTGAATTTTACTAAAGAACACAATTCAATTCTAATTTCACCAGAGAAAATAAAAATCTTCCACTTCAGTTCTTTATTTCACAAGGACATAAAGAAATTTAAAGTTCAATTCTAAATTTTTCGGTGTAAGATAGAAAAAGTAATACCATACTTGTGAATATTTTCTCGGAAGATAAAAAGTTCTAGTTCAATTCAAAATTTTCTCAACGAAGTGAAAAAAAATTCAAGTTCTCTTCTGAATTTTACCAAAGAACACAATTCAATTCTAATTTCACCAGAGAAAATCAAAATCTTCCACTTAAGTTATTTATGTCACAAAGACATAAAGAAATTTAAAGTTCAATTCTAAATTTTTCGGTGGAAACAAGAAAAAGTAATACCATACTTGTGAATATTTTCCCGGAAGATAAAAAGTTCTAGTTCAATTTAAAATTTTCTCAACGAAGTGAAGAAAAATTCAAGTTATCTTCTGAATTTTAGCAGAGAACACAATTCAATTCTAATTTCACCAGAGAAAATAAAAATCTTCCACTTCAGTTCTATATTTCACAAAAACATAAAGAAATTTAAAGTTCAATTCTAAATTTTTCGGTAGAAGATAGAAAAAGTAATACCATACTTGTGAATATTCTCTCGAAGAGATGAAAAAATTTAAAATATTGTTCCAAATTTTTCACAGAATATAAAAAAGTTCAATTTCTCTCCGGAATTTTATCAAAGAACACAATTCAATTCTAATTTCTCCAGAGAAAATAAAAATCTTCCACTTAAGTTCTTTATTTCACAAAGACATAGAGACATTTAAAGTTCAATTCTAAATTTTTCGGTGGAAGATAGAAAGAGTAATACCATACTTGTGAATATTTTCCCGGAAGATAAAAAGTTCTAGTTCAATTTACAATTTTCTCAACGAAGTGAATAAAAGTTCAAGTTCTCTTCTGAATTTTACTAAAGACCACAATTCAATTCTAATTTCACCAGAGAAAATAAAAATCTTCCACTTCAGTTCTTTATTTCACAAGGACATAAAGAAATTTAAAGTTCAATTCTAAATTTTTCGGTGTAAGATAGAAAAAGTAATACCATACTTGTGAATATTTTTACGGAAGATAAAAAGTTCTAGTTCAATTTAAAATTTTCTCAACGAAGTGAAGAAAAGTTCAAGTTCTCTTCTGAACTTTACCAAAGAACACACTTGAATTCTAATTTCTCCAGAGAAAATAAAAATCTTCCACTTCAGTTTTAAGTTCCACAATGAAATAAAGAAATTTAAAGTTCTATTCTAAATTTTTAGATGAAAGATAGAAAAAGTGATACTATGATTGTGATTATTTTCCATGAAGATCAAAAGTTTCACTTTATTTATAATTTTTCTTAAATTCAGTTCTGATTTTTCTCAAAGAGATGAAAAATTTAAAGTTCTGTTCCAAATTTTTTATAGAAGATAGAAAAAGTTATACATTGATTGTGAATATTCAACATGAAGATAAGGAACTCCACTATAATTCAGAGCTTTCTCGAAGAAGTGCAAAATGTTCAAGTTCTCTTCTGAATTTTCTTAAAGAAAAGAAAAAAGTTAGCTCAATTCTGAATTTTACCAATGAAAATGAAAAAACCTTCCTCTTCAGTTCATAATTTCTCAAAGACATAAAAAATTTAAAGTTCAGTTCTAAATTTTTCGGTGGAAGATAGAAAAAGTAATACCATACTTGTGAATATTTTCACGGAAGATAAAAAGTTCTAGTTCAATTTAAAATTTTCTCAACGAAGTGAAGAAAAGTTCAAGTTCTCTACTGAATTTTACCAAAGAACACAATTCAATTTTAATTTCTCCAGAGAAAACAAAAATCTTCCACTTAAGTTATTTATTTTACAAAGACATAAAGAAATTTAGAGTTCAATTCAAAATTTTTCGATGGAAGATAGAAAAAGTAATACCATACTTGTGAATATTTTACCGGAAGATAAAAAGTTCTAGTTCAATTTAAAATTTTCTCAATGAAGTGAAGAAGAATTCAAGTTCTCTTCTGAATTTTACAAAAGAACACAATTCAATTCTAATTTCACCAGAGAAAATAAAAATCTTCCACTTAAGTTCTTTGTTTCACAAAGACATAAAGAAATTTAAAGTTCAATTCTAAATTTTTCGGTGGAAGATAGAAAAAGTAATACCATACTTGTGAATATTTTCTCGAAGAGATGAAAAATTTAAAATACTGTTCCAAATTTTTCACAGAAGATAAAAAAGTTCAAGTTCTCTTCGGAATTTTACCAAAGAACATAATTCAATTCTAATTTCTCCAGAGAAAACAAAAATCTTACACTTCAGTTCTTTATTTCACAAAGACATAAAGAAATTTATAGTTCAATTCTAAATTTTTCGGTGGAAGATAGAAAAAGTAATACCATACTTGTGATTATTTTCTCGGAAGATAAAAAGTTCTAGGTCTATTGTAAATTTTCTCAACGAAGTGAAGAAAAATTCAATTTCTCTTCTAAATTTTACCAAAGAACACAATTAAATTTTAATTTCACCAGAGAAAATCAAAATCTACCGCTTAAGTTCTTTATTTCACAAAGATATAAAGAAATTTAAATTTCAATTCTAAATTTTTCGGTGGAAACAAGAAAAAGTAATACCATACTTGTGAATATTTTCCCGCAAGATAAAAAGTTCTAGTTCAATTTAAAATTTTCTCAACGAAGTGAAGAAAAATTCAAGTTCTCTTCTGAATTTTACCAGAGAAAACAATTCAATTCTAATTTCACCAGAGAAAATAAAAATCTTCCACTTCAGTTCTATATTTCACAATGACACAAAGAAATTTAAAGTTCAATTCTAAATTTTTCGGTGGAAGATAGAAAAAGTAATACCATACCTGTGAATATTTTCTTGAAGAGATGAAAAATTTAAAATACTGTTCCAAATTTTTCACAGAAGATAAAAAAGTTCTAGTTCTCTTCGGAATTTTACCAAAGAACACAATTCAATTCTAATTTATCCAGAGAAAATAAAAATCTTCCACTTAAGTTCTTTATTTCATAAAGACATAAAGAAATTTAAAGTTTAATTCTAAATTTTTCGGTGGAAGATAGAGAAAGTAATACTATACTTGTGAATATTTTCCCGGAAGATAAAAAGTTCTAGTTCAATTTACAATTTTCTCGACGAAGTGAAGAAAAGTTCAAGTTCTATTCTGAATTTTACTAAAGATCACACTTCAATTCTAATTTCACCAGAGAAAATAAAAATCTTCCAATTCAGTTTTAAGTTCCACAATGAAATAAAGAAATTTAAAGTTCTGTTCAAAATTTTTAGATGAAAGAAAGAAAAAGTAATACTCTGATTGTGATTATTTTCCATGAAGATCAAAAGTTTCACGATATTTATAATTTTTCTTAAATTCAGTTCTGATTTTTCTCAAAGAAAGGAAAAATTAAAGTTCTGTTCAAAATTTTGCATAAAAGATAGAAAAAGTTATACATTGATTGTAAATATTCAACATGAAGATAAGGAACTCCACTTTAATTCAGAGCTTTCTCAAAGAAGTGCAAAATGTTCAAGTTCTCTTCTGAATTTTCTCAAAGAAGAGAAAAAAGTTAGCTCAATTCTGAATTTTACCCATGAAAATGAAAAAACCTTCCACTTCAGTTCAAAATTTCTCAAAGACATAAAAAATTTAAATTTCAGTTCTAAAATTTTCTGTAGAAGATAGGAAAAGTTATACTATGATTTTGATTATTTTCCAGTGAAGATAAAAAGTTTCACTTTAATTCTAATTTTCTTAAATTCAGTTCCGATTTTTTGCAAAGAGATGAAAAATTTAAAGTTCTGTTCCAAATTTTTCATAGAAGATAGAAAAAGTTATACATTGATTTTGAATCTTCGACATGAAGATTAGGTGCATCACTTTAATTCTGAGTTTTCTCTAAGAAGTGCAAAATGTTCAAGTTATCTTATGAATTTTTTTAAATAATATAAAAAAGTTATATAAATTCTTAATTTTACCAATTAAAATGAAAAAAGCTTCCACTTCAGTTCTTAATTTCTCAAAGACATAAAAAATTCAAAGTTCTCTTCTAATTTTTCCAAGAAAATAAAAAAGGTTCCACTTCAGTTCTGGTTTTTTCTCAAAGAGATGAAAAATTTAAAGTTCTATTCTAATTTTAAATTAAATTTTAGCTCCTTTTGTCTTATGGATTTACCCCTCATATTTTTAAATTAGAAAATGAGTGACTCGTTCTATTATTAAAGACAATCGTTCAAACTCGTTCATCTAACCTCCAAAACAATAGGTTAAGTTAGGTATAAATAAATATTAATAAATAAATAGAAACATTTATACTGGTTTAAGTTAGGTTAGGTTAGGTTAGGTTATCTTATCATGAGCGCTCATGATAAGTTAACCTAACCTTTTCTGGGGAGTATGGTTAGGTTAGGTTAGGCTAGATTAAGTTAGGTTAGATTAGGCTAGGTTAAGTTAGGTTAGGTTAGCCTACGTACGATTCACTTAGGTTAGCTTAGGTTAGGTGAGAGACAGGCAAAAAGTTAGGTGTATGATTAGGTTAGGTTAGATTAAGTTAGTTTAGGTTAAGTTAGGTTAGGCTAGGTTAGCCTACGTACGCGCACGTACGTAGGCTAACCTAGCCTAACCTAACTTAACCTAACCTAACCTGACGCGTGCGTACGTAGGCTGACCTAGCCTAACCTAACTTAACCTAACCTAACTTAATCTAGCCTAACCTAACCTAACCATACTCGCCAGAAAAGGTTAGGTTAACTTATCATGAGCGCTCATGATAAGTTAACCTAACCTAACTTAAACATGTAGATATGTTTCTATTTATTGATTAATATTTATTTATACCTAACCTAACCTATTGTTTTGGAGGTTAGATGAACGAGTTTGAACGATTGTCTTTAATAATACAACGAGTACCTCATTTTCTAATTTAAAAATTTGAGGGGTAAATCCATAAGACAAAAGAGCTAAAATTTAATATAAAATTAGAATAGAAGTTTAAATTTGTCATCTCTTTGAGAAAAAAAACGAACTGAAGTGGAACCTTTTTATTTTCTTGGGAAAATTAGAATAGAACTTTGAATGTTTTATGTCTTTGATAAATTAAGAACTGAAGTGGAAGCTTTTTTCATTTTCATTGTTGACATTCATAATTATGTTATATTTTTTATCTTATTTAAGAAAATTCAGAAGAGAACTTGAACATTTTGCGCTTCTTCGAGAAAACTCAGAATTCAAGTGATGCACCTTATCTTCGTGTCAAATATCCAAAATCAATGTATATCTTTTTCTATCTTCTATGAAAAGTTTGGAACAGAACTTTAAATTTGTCATCTCTTTGCAAAAAATTAGAACTGAATTTAAGAAAATTAGAATTAAAGTGAAACTTTTTATCTTCACTGGAAAATAATCACAATCACAGTATAACTTTTCCTATCTCCAACAGAAAAATTTAGAACTTAACTTTAAATTTTTATGTCTTTGGGAAATTATGAACCGAAGTGGAAGTTTTTTTTATTTTCATTGATAAAATTCAGAATTGAGCTAACTTTTTTCTCTTCTTTAAGAAAATTCAGAAGAGAACTTGAACATTTTGCACTTCTTCGAGAAAACTCAGAATTAAAGTTGAGTTCCTTATCTTCATGTTGAATGTTCACAATCAATGTATAACTTTCTCTATCTTATATGAAATTTTTGGAAAAGAACTTTAAATTTTTAATTTCTTTGAGAAAAATCAGAACTGAATTTAATAAAAATTATAAATAAAGTAAAAATTTTGATATTCATGGAAAATAATCATGATCATAGTATTACTTTTTCTATCTTTCATCTAAAAATTTAGAATAGAACTTTAAATTTCTTTATTTCATTGTGGAACTTAAAACTGAAGTGGGAGATTTTTATTTTCTCTGGAGAAATTAGAATTGAAGTGTGTTCTTTGGTAAAGTTCAGAAGAGAACTTGAACTTTTCTTCACTTCGTTGAGAAAATTTTAAATTGAACTAGAACTTTTTATCTTCCGTGAAAATATTCACAAGTATGGTATTACTTTTTCTATCTTCCACCGAAAAATTTGGAATTGAACTTTAAATTTCCTTATGTCTTTGTGAAATAAAGAACTGAAGTGGAAGATTTTTATTTTCTCTGGTGAAATTAGACTTGAATCGTGCTCTTTAGTAAAATTCAGAAGAGAACTTGATCTTTTCTTCACTTCGTTGAGAAAATTGTAAATTGAACTAGAACTTTTTATCTTCCGGGAAAATATTCACAAGTATGGTATTACTTTTTCTATCTTCCACCGAAAAATTTAGAATTAAATTTTAAATTTCTTTATGTCCTTGTGAAATAAAGAACTTAAGTGGAAGATTTTCATTTTCTCTGGAGAAAATAGAATTGAAGTGTGCTCTTTGGTAAAATTCCGACGTGAAAATGAACTTTTTTATCTTTTGTGAAAAATTTTGAACAGAATTTTAAATTTTTCATCTCGTCATGAAAATATTCACAGGTATGATATTACTTTTGTTATCTTCCGCCGAGAAATTTAGTAACGAATTTTAAATTTCTTTGTGTCATTGTGAAATATAGAACTGAAGTGGAAGATTTTTATTTTCTATGGTGAAATTAGAATTGAATTGTGTTCTCTGCTAAAATTCAGTAGAGAACCTAAATTTTTCTTCACTTCGTTGAGAAAATTTTAAATTGAACTAGAACTTTTTATCCTCCGGGAAAATATTCACAAGTATGGTAGTACTTTTTCTATCTTCCACCGAAAAATTTAGAATTGAACTTTAAATTTCTTTATGTCTTTGCGAAATAAAGAATTTAAGTGGAAGATTTTTATTATCTCTGGTGAAATTGGAATTGAATTGTGTTCTTTGGTAAAATTCAGAAGGGAAATTGAATTCTTCTTCACTTCGTTGAGAAAATTTTGAATTGAACTAGAACTGTTTTTCTTACGGGAAAATATTCACAAGTATGGTATTACTTTTTCTATCTTCCATCGAAAAATTTGGAATTGAACTCTAAATTTCTTTATGTCTTTGTAAAATAAATAACTTAAGTGGAAGATTTTTGTTTTCTCTGGAGAAATTAGAATTGAATTGTGTTCTTTGGTAAAATCAGTAGAGAACTTGAACTTTTCTTCACTTCGTTGAGAAAATTTTAAATTGAACTATAACTTTTTATCTTCCGTGAAAATATTCACAAGTATGGTATTACTTTTTCTATATTCCACAGAAAAATTTAGAATTTAACTTTAAATTTCTTTATGTCTTTGTGAAATAAATAACTGAAGTGGAATATTTTTATTTTATATGGTGAACTTATAATTGAATTTTGTTCTTTGGTAAAATTAATAATAGAACTTGAATTCTTCTTCACTTAGTTGAGAAAATTTTAAATTGAACTAGAACTTTTTATATTCCGGGAAAATATTCACAAGTATGGTATTACTTTTTCTATCTTCCACTGAAAAATTTAGAATTGAACTTTAAATTTCTTTTGTCTTTGTGAAATAAAGAACTGAAGTGGAAGATTTTTATTTTCTCTGGATAAATTAGAATTGAATTGTGTTCTTTGGTAAAATTCAGTAGGGAACTTGAACTTTTCTTCACTTCGTTGAGAAAATTTAAAATTGAACTAGAACTTTTTATCTTCCGTGAAAATATTCACAAGTATGGTATTACTTTTTCTATCTTCCACTAAAATTTTAGAATTGAACTCTAAATTTCTTTTTGTCTTTGTGAAATAGAGTACTGAAGTGGAAAAATTTTGTTTTCTCTGAAGAAATTAGAATTCAATAGTGTTTTATGGTAAATTCAGAAGAGAACTTAACCTTTCTTATCTTCTCTTACAATTTTGGAATAGTATTTTAAATTTTTCATGTTTTCAAGACAGATCGGAAGTGAAGTGGAAAATTTTATATTATTTGGAAAAAAAGAAATGTTCAATGACTAATTTCTTTTTCCTTGAGAAAATTCAGAAGAGAACTTGAACTTTCCTTGACTACGTTGTGAAAATTTTAAATTGAACTTTAAATTTTTTCATCTCTTTGAGAAAAGTCGGAACTGAATTTATGAAAATTTAGAATTAAAGTGAAACTTTGTATCTTCATAGAAAATAATCACAATCATAGTATAACTTTTTCTATCTTCTGTTGAAAAATTAGAACTTAACTTCAAATTTTCTATGTCTTGGTGAACTCAAAACTGACGTGGAAGCTTCACCTACGAAATACTAAGAAACCTTAGCTCAGACAAGCCTGACATATCCAACTACTCATCCCAAACTAGAAGTTTCAGACAACAAACACCTATGAGGGACTAACAATCCTAGCTCTGAACAGTCCAAAAAGCAAACTACACCTCTCAAATCATAATTTTCTGAAAGCACACACCTATGAAATGCTAAGAAATCTAGCTCAGAAAAGTCAAAAATAGTAAACCACTCATTCCCAAATCATAGGTTTCAGTCAACACGCACCTAAGAAAAGCTATGAAATCCAGCTCAGAAAAGTAAAAAAATAGCAACCCACACATCCCAAATCATTGGTTTCAGACACCATATACCTACGAACGACTACAAAATCTCGTTATGAAAAGTCGGAAATAGCAAATTGCATACCTCAAATCATAAGTTTCAGCCAGCACATACCTATTAAACACTAAGAAACAGTAGCTCAGAAAAGCTTGAAATAGCAAACTATTCATCCCAAACTATAGGTTTCAGACAACAAACACCTATGAGGGACTAAGAATCCTAGCTCTGAAAAGTCTATAAAGCAAACTACAAAATCCCAAAGCAAAATTTTCTGACAGCACACACCTATGAAAGGCTAAGAAACCTAGCTCAGAAAAGTCAAAAATAGCAAATTAACCATCCCAAATCATAGGTTTCAGACAACACATACCTATGAAAGGCTAAGAAATCCAGCTCAGAAAAGTCAAAAATAGCAATCCACCCATCCCAAATCATTGGTTTCAGACAACACACATCAACAAAAGACTAAGGAATCTAGCTTAGAAAAGCCCGAATTAGTAATTTACATATCCCAAATCATAAGTTTCAGACAACATTCACCTACGAAATACTATGAATCCTTAGCTCAGAAAAGCCTGAAATAGCAAATTACACACCTCAAATCATAAGTTTCAGACAACACAAACCTACGAAATACTAGGAAACCTTAGCTCAGAAAAGCCTGAAATAGCAAACTACTCATCCCAAAGTATAGGTTTCAGACAACAAAAACCTATGAGGGACTATGAATCCTAGCTCTGAAAAGTACAAAAAGCAAACTACAAATCCCGACTCATAGGTTTCAGACAACACACACCAACAAAAGACTAAGACCCTTATATCCCACATCATAGGTTTTAGACAACACAAACGAACCAAAGACTAAGAAATCTAACTTAGAAAACCCCAAAATGGTAATTTACATATCCAAAATCATAAGTTTCAGACAACATTCACCTAAGAAATACTATGAAACCTTAGCTCGGAAAGGCCTGAAATAGCAAATTAAACACCTCAAGTCATAAGTTTCAGACAACACACACCTATGAAATACTAAGAAACCTTAGCTCAGAAAAGCCTGAAATAGCAAACTACTCATCCCAAACTATAAGTTTCAGACAACAAACACCTATGAGGGACTAAGAATCCTAGCTCTGAAAAGTCCAAAAAGCAAAACTACAAATCCCAAATCATAGGTTTCAGACATTACACACCAACGAAAGACTAAGAAATCTAGCTTAGAAAAGCCCGAAATATTAAATTACATATCCAAAATCATAAGTTTCAGTCAAAACGCTCCCACGACAGGCTAAGAAATCCAGCTCTGAAAAGTCCAAAAGCAAACTACTCACCCCAAACTATAGGTTTGAGACAACACACACCTACGAAAGTCTAAGAAATTTATCTCTGAAAAGTCAAAAATAGTAATTTACATATCCCAAATCATAAGTTTCTGACAACACACACCTATGAAAGGCTAAGAAACCTAGCTCAGAAAAGTCAAAAATAGCAAACTACTCATCCCAAACTAGAAGTTTTAGACAACAAAAACCTATTAGGGACTAATAAATCTAGCTCAGAAAAGCCCTAAATATTAATTTACATATCCTAAATCATAATTTTCTGACAACATTCAACTACGATATACTAGGAAAGCCTAGCTCATAAAAGTCTGAAATAGCAAACTACTCATCCCAAACTAGAAGTTTCAGACAACAAACACCTATGAGAGACTAAGAATCCTAGCTCTGAAAAGTCCAAATAGCAAACTAAACATACCAAATCATAATTTTCTGACAACACACACCTATGAAAGGCTAATAAATCCAGCTCAGAAAAGTCAAAAATAGCAAACCACCCATCCCAAATCATAGGTTTCAGACAACACATACCTATGAAATACTAAGAAATCCAACTCAGAAAATTCAAAAATAGCAGCCCATACACCCCAAATCATAGGTTTCAGACAACATACATCAACGAAAGACGGGATCCGGGGAGGGTCTTTAGGGGTCTGGGGGGCCGGGTGGGAGCCCGGGGAACCTTTGGGGACCGGGGGTTCCTTCGGGATTGGGGTATGGGGATGGGAGCCCTTTGGATGGGGGTTGGGGGATGGGGGCCCTTGGGGTTTGGGGTAGAGGACCTCACGACACTGTTCAAATATAACTTTTTTACTATAACGACCACACTCAAAACCTCTTCTAAAACCTTTTCTAAAATCATCTTTTAAAATGTCTCTAAATGTTTCGCCGAAATAATTCCCTAAAATTTCTAAAACCCTTTCACCCAAATAATCCCGTAAAAGTAATCTCAGCGTGTTCCTTTTGCTTTTGGCATCTCTGTGCTTTCACATTTCAAATTTCTAGGAAACCCTTTCCTACGTTAATCTCTTCATCTCATAAATGTTCCTAGCTACACTATTCAGGTTTCGTTATAATATTAATTTATCTCTCCGACTTAAAGCTCAGTTAAGCCGTATTTAAAAATAGAATTTCTATCTCTTTAGCCTCCCACATAATTTTAAGATAACAGTTTATTTCATTTCTAACTCCTGACACTAAAGATCAATGAAGTCTTATTTAAAAATAGAATATTAATTTTTCTCTCTGACCTAAAGAAAGTTTATCCCTCAGACCTAAGAATAAAGAAAGCCATAATGTTTCTTAATTCCCCCTTCGTGAATCAATATATTCCCCTAGTGATTATGTAAATCAATTTCTCAGGTTAAGTTAGCCTAAGGATCAAAGAAGCCATGTTTGTTTCTTAATTCCCCTTCGTGAATCAATAATTCCCCCGCTGATTATGTAAATCAATTTCTCAGGTTAGGTTCGCCTAAAGACATAAAACAGACATAAATTGCTGTTGACATCCATAAATGTGAGAAAGTTCCTGTTTTTTCATTCTCACTGACAACGAACCATAAAACAGACATGAATTGCTGTTGACATCCATGAAAAACATCAAATAAATTGACCAACACCCATAATCGTCCAAGAAAACATCCATCAGTGTGAGAAAATTCATGTTTTTTCAAGTGAGAAAAATTCTGTTTTTCCATTCTCACTGACAACGAACAGACATAAAAACATGCATAAATTATTTAAAAAAGTTAAGCTGTCAAGGCTTCAAGTTCATCAATAACATTCATTGTTGTTTCAATTGTGTCACAATACTTTCTGATAATTTAATCACAATGCATGCCCGTTATATACGAAATCTCAATGGGCGAATTGTTATGTAACGGGGAAAACCATATGTAACCAGCTCTCTGATTGGCTGAGAAGGAGGATGTATCCGACTCGCTGATTGGCTGAGAAGGATGCATGTACTTCCGGTTTCCTATTCCAGGACACCTTGACATTCATCCCTAGCGTGCACTTGTCCAAAACAACAATAATAAATAAATCCCTCAGGCCTAAAGATTAAAGAAACCATAATGTTTCTTAATTCCCCCTTCGTGAATCCCCCGCCGATTATGTAAATCAAGTTCTCAGTTTAGGTTAGCCTAAAGATCAAAGAAGCCATGTTTGTTTCTTAATTCCCCCTTTGTGAATCAATAATTTCCCCGCCAATTATGTAAATCAAGTTCTCAGGTTAGGTTAACCTAAAGATCAAAGAAGCTATGATTGTTTCTTAATTCCCCTTTCGTGAACCAGTAATTCCCCCCCCGATTATGTAAATCAATTTCTCAGGTTAGGTTAGCCAAACAATCTCATAATCTTCGCGTCGAGCATGTACATTCTCACTGACAAAAACCATAAGACAGACATGAATTGCTGTTAACATCCGTCAAAGTGGGAAAGTTCCTGTTTTTTCATTCTCACTGACAACGAACAATAAAACAGACATGAATTGCTGTTGACATCCATCAAAGTGAGAAAGTTCCTGTTTTTTCATTCTCACTGACAAAAACCATAAAACAGACATGAATTGCTGCTGACATCCATGAAAAACATCAAATAAATTGACCAACACACATAACCATCCAAGAAAACAACCATAAAAGTGAGAAAATTCATGTTTTTTTAAGTGAGAAAATTCCTGTTTTTTCATTCTCACTGAGAAAACCATAAACCACGTGGTGGGCGTGGGACTGGCACCCTCCTTTCTACTTTCATAGAGGGCTCATTTGATTGGAAACTGAAAGCTCTAGTTCAATTTTTAAGAGTCAAGAGAGTTAAGGGCAACTATCCCCCCCACGCCCTTTTTTCCCGAACTTATACGCTACAAATTTTGAGATACCCAGTTTTTTGGAAATTGTTTAAAAATTAGATAACAAAAATTCCCCCAGGGCCCGGGGGACAGGCGTTTAAGTATTGTCCTGGGGGCGTATATGGTTCTTGTGAAATGGATGCTCGTATAAACTTCAGAGAGGGCTTATTTGATTAGAAATTGAAAGTTCGAGTTCAATTTTTAAGAGTCAAAAGATACCCGAGGGTAACAAGCCCCAACATATTTTTTTCCCCAAGCCCAACCGATGAAATTCTTATAATAGCCATTTCATTGAAAATCGTTCAGAGGTCAGATAATAAAAATTCCTGTTTCAACGCAACCCCCCAGGGCCAGGAGGCAGGCGTTATGAGTAATGCTCTAGGGGCATATATAGTTCTAACATTTTGTTAAAAATGGTTCAGATAAAAAAAATACTCTGGTGTCAAATCAGCCCCCCAGGGCCCGGGATTAGGCGTTGTAAGTTATGCCCTGGGGTCCATATGGTTGTTTTGGAAGGGGTGCTCGTCTAAAATTCAAAGAGGGCTTATTTGATAGGAAATCGAAAGTTTTAATTTACTTTTTAAGAGTCAAAAGTGATTGGAGGTTAGCTAGCCTCCCCCCACACTCCATTTATTTTTTTTCCCAGAGGCACTTCATATAGAAGGGGTCTATATATAAACTTCAAAGGGGTCTCATTCGATTGGAAATCGAGAGTTCTAGTGCCCATTTTAAGAGTCAAAAGTGATTGGAGGGCAACTAGCCCCCCTGAAGGCCCTTTTTCCCCTAATACATCTCATAAAAATAAATTTGAGATAGCCATTTTGTTAAAAATATTTCAGAGATCTAATAACAAAAACTCCTTTACGTATGACCCCTTCGTTAAAAATAGTTCAAAGGTCAGATAAGAAAAACTCCTGTGTCGACACAACCCCCCCCCCAGGGCCCGGGGCAGGCGTTGTAAGATTTGCTCTGGGGGCATATATGGTTCTTATGGAAGGTATGCTCGTATAAACTTCAGAGAGGGCTCATATGATTGGAAATTGAAAGTTCTCGTTCACTTTTTAAGAGTCAAAAGAGATTGGAGTGCAACTAGCCCCCCTCTCAACGCCTTATTTTCCTCAAACCCATGCGATAAGAATATTGAGAGAGCCATTATTTCAAAATAGTTCAAAGGTCAGATAACAAAAATTCCGGTGTTGACACCCCCCCCCAGGGCCCGGGGGTAGGCGTTGTAAGCTATGTCCTGGGGCCGCATGTGGTTCTTATGAAAGGGATGCTCGTATAATCTTCAGAGAGGGTTCATTTGAACGAAAACTAAAAGTTGTAGTTCATTTTCTCAGAGTGAAAAAAGATCGGAGGGCAACTAGCCCCTCCCGCCCTCTACGCCTTTGATATATATATATATATATATATATATATATATATATATATATATATATATATATATATATATATATATATATATATATATATATATATATATATATATATATATATATATATATATATATATATATATATATATATATATATATATATATATATATATATATATATATATATATATATATATATATATATATATATATATATATATATATATATATATATATATATATATATATAAATAACAATAGAGAGAGGAAGAGAGATAAAGAGGGTAAGTTAATTATCATGGTCATTTCGTAGCCCACTTGCATATTAAAAAAAATTACAGATTTTCAGGAGATAGGAAAAGTCCATTTAGGATTTGTTGTATTAGTCATGAATATCCATTGCGTACCCCACATGCATATTACTTGCATATTAGACAGATTTCCAGGAGAGAGGAAAGGCACATTTAGGTTTTGTTGCATTAGTCATGAATATCCATAGCCATAATATAAAAAAAGATAAATACAAAGAATTTTTACAGATGTGTCGATGAGAACATTAAAAAGCAGGGGCGTCGTTTAGGGACAAGGGGAAGCAGCAGTCCCCCTCCCAATAAGTTGGAGGAAAAAATGATTAAGTAACTTCAAAATTGTTGCTCGTTTCAAGTTTCACCTTTGTTTTTTACTTTAAGCAGATAATTATTTTTGAATTAATTTATCCTCGTTATTAATATAAAAAAAGAACAAGAAAAACAGGGGTCCATTACACTTCCAAAGACGCTCCAAATTAATACTTATACAAATATACCGTCTTCCAAACAAAATCATCAAGTAAATAGGTGAGCCTAGTCTATGACAAAATTGCGAAAATGGCAAAATACTTCCTGTTTCGCCACATTAGCTCATGTAAAAAATTTTCCCCTAATAGTTAAGGGTCTTTTACTTCCAAAAAAACTGTCAGTTCAAGATTATATTTTCTTGTTTAAAAATTTTTTAAAATGAATATTAATACACCCTCTACATCTGCAAATAGGACAAATATAGAATCACTGAAAAACCATAATTTTTTTATCAGTGAAAAACATGAAAAAGAAATCATCAAAGAAGAAAAATAAGACTTAGTACTTTTTGTAATAATATTCGTACTGTAGCTAGATAGTTCAAATATATTGTAGTTTATTGCTATAGTTTAGTAGGGAGGGGGGTCACATCCAGGATTCATTTAATGGTATTTTTATGATATACCCCCTACCTATTCTTCTAATATGTTTCTCTGATGCTCAATCCTATTGAAGTATTCAAAAGTTAATATGAAAATATAATACTTTAGAAACAAAGTTGGTTTATATATTTGCACATTAGGGGGGAGGAGTGGGGGTAAAGTATAACGGGTTTACATGTCTAATCTGTTAGGTACAATTAGTCTGCGTATTATGTAGTAAGAATTGTTTTCTAACTTCACACTGTCCAAATACTTTACCCCTAGTGAGCGAATATATAGCCCAAATTATATATTTTCCATCTATTCTGTCACTTCTCTTTGTCTTATCTCCCGCTAAGCTGAAAGAAACTAACGAAAAAAGACCGGTTCTATAATGCGTCATTGAATGAACAACTTGAGCGGTAGTGGGTTTATCATAAAAGTATCCTTTTAATTGTTTTGATTTCATCATTTAATTTTACTTCCAATATTTGAATCAAAACTCCAATATAGCTCCAAATTCCTGTATTTGTAATTGAAAACCCTGATAAGCGCTGTAACGTCCTATTTCTTGCGTTTTGAATTCACATACTAACCCATAAATGTAGAACCGTCTCTATGTATAATACCATGCTGACTTCTTTCTATTTTCGATTTTTTAAATATCTATTTTAACCAGCTCCAAAAAAAGAATTGACATAAAGGTGCTGAGGATTACTGGTTTTATTAGTCACATTTCACGTAATGTCAGCTTGTGTGGCATTCATCTCTGCATCACCATGCTGTACAAAATGTCTGCTGCAAGTAGGATAAAGTAATCCGAACAATGTATGAATATTTTTCTCGCAATTTAGAAATTTTATGCTCACATAAAAGTGGTACCAACTCATACACTTTATTGTTATCAATTTTACATGCAGCATTAGAAGGCCGAGCTTCGCTTAGTGAATGGGATTTTAGAAATAAAAAAATTCAGTCCCCTCCCCTCCTGGAAATGTATACCCCCTATACCCTGATCTGCACAGAAAAAAAATTCTTGTTTCATTTTTTTTTAACAAAGATGCAGTGGGGAATGTAATTCTCAAAATCTAGGTGTCGATTTTTCCCGTCTGATTGGCATCACTGGCAAGTTTTAATTAATGTAAGGTTTCTACCTCAATTCTACCAAGAATCGCTTAGATTTTCTGGATATTCTTAATCAAACAATGCTCAATGAGTAAGTTAATTCACACAATTTTTTTTTCAAATGCTTTAAACGAAAATACTGTTTCTATTTCAAATGTAAGGAAGATTTCCATGGAGGATTCTTCTTGGAGGAGAATTTTCACAGGGGTAGGGGAAATTTGTCTTCAGAGTTTTGAAATGGACAACACCCTTTTTGTTATTCTTTTCTCTTTTTTATTGAAAAAATAAACTTTTTGGGTACCATGTGGCATATTAGGATTGCCCTATTAAGTCAAATTTATAAGGCACAATTAAATATAAAAATTAGTTTATAAATGAGCCCATAATTAGCTTTTTATGATGTCTACCCGTTCGGCCCATCCTTTCCATTCTAAAAATGTCACCAAAATTTTGCTTTTTGTGTACCATTTGGCACTTTATGCCGGCCTTATCGAATGTTAGGCCGATAAGACAAATAAAACGATAAGATATAGAAATTAGTTTTTATAAGTCCTTAAACAGCTGTCAACAGGGTTGCCACCCGTAGGGATGTATCACTAGTTCTAGTGATTTTTATTTTGCCTAGTGATTCTTTTTCCCGCTAGTGATTATAGTGATTTTTTTCTAAAACTAATTATTTTTCTCAAATCTAGTTATTTTTCACCTTATAGCGCGTAGATTCATGATTCATTCGAATGAATCATACAAGAAGTAATTAATAAAAAAACGCACTGTCAATAATGTTCCAGTGTCTCAATAGCGATAAAGAAAAATAAGAGGACACATCACTGCTGCCCATGTAAAAAGTGATTTTTTCTTGTTTTTCAATGAGGGGGGTTATAATTTTCCTTTACAAGGATTCAACAATGGCAATTTAAAAGGTTTACTTTCTGATTTGGTAAGACGCCTTTTTCAAACCACATGCAACTGAATGACGCGTGTTGAAATAGTGCATAGTTCAACTGCGAGATCTAGTCTCCAATAATGGGTGCGGGAGTTGGAGGAAGTGGCAGAGGGATATGCACTTTAATATTAACGGTAAAGCTGGCAAAAAAGCCAAGACTATTAAACTCACTGTCACCGATCCGAAAGCTTGTTTTACAGTACACTACTGTCGTCTGCAACATACCATTGCTGACTGGCTTAATAAGAGCTGGGTCCGCTACTCAATTTATGTTTGTTTCATGCGTCTGCATTGTTTATTTATGTATACTGTAACGTTTTTGAAATTAACCGAGTAAAATATTTGCTAAATAGTAACTTTTCTTTGTTATCACTTGAAGAAAAACGTTTAATTGAAGACTTGGGAAGGAACGCGCTATCTTCACTTTTTAACCACTTAGTGCACCCCCCCCCCCATTAGGTGGAAGAGCGCATGTACATGTAGTTCCAGGATTAGGACAGCTGGGCTGCTAAATTTTATGTAAATTGTTAATTCAAAATAAGCGCATCCATAGGCTCATGGTTCGTTTACACATTGCGGAAATCCATGCGGAAATCCGTCCGTATCTGTTCTATGGCTAGAATAACGCTGTGAATAACTATGGCTAAAATAACGCTGCGTTTTAAGGCAAAGATTTCAAATTATTGCAACAGCATGACCTATGTTCTTACCCTCTTCCGAAAGCTTTTGAACAATAGAGAGCCAAATGATACCGTTTTTCTTTGTTTTCTTATACCCTGGGTCCGAAGAATCACAGAAGCTGGGTGTAGCCTTGAACCGAAGTTATAAAATCGTGTAGTTTTTGATAATCCATACTCAGGATTTTATTCATTTAAAAATCTTGCCAAGATTCCGTCCTGATTTGACCAAAACGTTGCGGAAAGCTAGAGATTTTTTCTAGCACAAAAACGGACGGAATTTCCACACGGATTGCTAAATCCGCATGAATTTCCGCAATGTGTAAACGAACCATCAGCGGTGTAGGATGGCCAAACTTTCGGTTCCTTAACCAGTTCTGTAAAACCCAGCTTTGTCCAGCTTTCAAGTTTGACGCCCTCAAGAAGGGTTTTATAACATTATTAAACATATAATTCGTAACAATTTTATTTGGTTATAATTGGCTAATAAAACCAATAAGGGGCAGAGCTCCTTACTTTCTTCTTTCGGTTCAGAACCAACTTTAAGAAAGCAACGAAAAGTGGAGAAAGAAGAAGAAGGCATTGAAAAGGGATTTAATTCCCATCTACGTCTTCTTATAGTAAAACAAAGACAGAAAGTGAAGACAATCTTAACAGTGAAAGCAGTCCAAATTTGATCAAATTAATTAACAAACGTCATCCAATTAATGGTCCAGCCTCAGTTTTGGCTCATATTTGTGATGGCCCCTTTCAACAAAGATACTTTATTTTCACTTGAATTAAAGGGAGAAAAGTTTGGAACTGAATCATCAGAATTTTCAGACATTTTTAAAGCACATTTAGGCATGTGGTTTAGATGAAAAAAAAACCACTAGTGGTAAGTAGTAATAGTGTTAAAGGATTCAATTACACATACAATTACACATGAAAAAATACATTGAATTGCACAAGCAAACCCACGTCTGAGGCACTACAGTATCACATGCACATTGCAAAAAAAAGTTGGCAAGGTATAATGTGGTCTAACATGTTTTGAGAGTCTGATCGAAATTATATAACTCAAGCAGACTGGTTTTTTTTTAAAGCTGGCGCGATATAAAGTAGTCCAACATGTTTTGGACATCCATTTTTTATTCTTCCTTGAGACTTTGTATAAAATGTTCATACATTACAATTTAATTTTCATTATGTTTTAACATATCGTAGAAAGTACATTGAATATTATTAACTTTGAAACAATGGATACTTCAATTGTCAACGTGAGTATTGCTTGCTGAATTTCTTAATGTAATTCCAGATAAAAATCATTTTACCAGTAAATTCAAATTTCAGGGGGACTTAGCCCCCTACCCCCCTCCATCAATACAAACCCTAAAATATGATGAGTATACTCGCTAGAAAACACAAAGTACGCTTTTTTTCTATTATGTAAGCAAAAACCCCTCCTCCTCTGCTCTGTTTAAGAGCTTAATTCCTTAGTTTTAGTTATTTCGTTCAAAAAATGTCCCTTTTCTCAATTATCAAAAATCTTTTTTTCCGGTCGAAAACCACATGTGTTTATAATTACAGAGAGTCCCTTTTGAAGCCAGAGTTCAAACGTGTCTTATCTGAGTTATGAAAACAAAAGGTTGATGATTAAGACAGGGTTTGTGTAATTCTCGCCAGAAACTTAGAATTTATATTTAAATTCAAATCGTATTCAAATATTTTCTTGGGGAGAAATTTTAAATTTTGTATTAATTTGAATTTTAGCTCATATTTAACAAACTACCCCCAAACTCAAATTTTCCAAAATTTTACTTTAGAACCTTTTTTAAATATTTCTAAAGTGCTAATAGATATAGCGTTACAAATATCAGAATCGACTTTAGGGGATAATTTATATTATGGGGGGTGTTTTTGAAATCCCCCTTCCCCCCAAACTCAAAATTATCAAAAATTTTACTTTAGAAACTTTTTTAAATATTTCTAAAGTGCTAATAGATATAGTGTTACAAATATAAGAATCGACTTTAGGGGGTAATTTATATTATGGGGGGATGTTTTTGAAATCCCCCTTCCCCCAAAACTCAAAATTTTACTTTAGAACCTTTTTTAAATATTTCTAAAGTGCTAATAGATATATTGTTACAAATATCAGAATCGACTTTAGGGGATAATTTATATTATAGGGAGATGTTTTTGAAATCCCCCTTCCCCCCAAACTCAAAATTTTCAAAAATTCTACTTTAGAACCTTTTTTAAATAATTATAAAGTGCTAATAGATATAGCGTTACAAATATCAGAATCAACTTTAGAGGATAATTTATCTTTGAAAGAGAGGTTATTATTTCCATACTAAATTTTTCTTCTTTTTTTAAGGATGAGGATTCCTACAATTACTCCCCTCCAGAAAAGAGACCAAGATGGAATGGTACCACATCGATGCAAGCTGCACGGCCATCCATTACAAGTTCTCTGGACCAACCAGGACCCTCTCATGCCAGTGTCAGCTCTGCACGGACCACCATGCAACCTGGTAGAAAATTCAAGAGGGAATGGATGCTTTCTCATAATGCATCGGTCTTGTCTACTCAAGATCGGGAGGGGACGACCCTTCTTGCTTTTCCAGGGGCTTCAGGCATAAAAGTGCAGTCTGAATTTGTAAATGTATGTATTCTAGCTATACCTTATACATCGTTATTTACTTAAAAAATGCTAGGAGGAATTGAGTTTTGTGGATGGTACGGAACAATGCTACGTGTTAAATATTCGGGTAAACATACGAGTAGAAAAATGCTTCACTATAAATAAGGCTATTGTGTCTTACTGAACTTTCTGAGGGAGGTGGGCGGGGGTAACTATTTAGTTAAAAAAATTAGTTAACGACTAAGAAACGTTTTACTATAAATAAGGCTATTACATCTTTCTGAACTTTCTAGGGCGGGGGCAAGTATTTATTTTAAATAATTCTAGGAGGAATTGAGTTTTGTGGGTGGTACGGAAAAATGGTACGTATTAAATATTCGGGTAAACATACGACTAGAAAAATGCTTCACTATAGATAAGGCTATTGTGTTTTTCTGAACTTTCTGTGGGAGACGGGGGTAAGTATTTAGTTTAAATAATTCTAGGAGGAATTGAGTTTTGTGGGGGCTGGTGTGTAAAAATGGTACTTATTAAATATTAAGATAAACACACGACTAGAAATGAACATGATTTTTCAACTTTAAGAAATAATACTTATTTCACATAGAAAATAAACCTTTTTTCTATAGATTAATGAAATAGCAGCGCCATTGGGTCATGAAACATCAACATTTACTGGACCTGAACCAATTCTAGCACCACCAATGGAGTTTAGAGACGAACCTGCATTAGTTCTAGACAATATGGAGTGGCATAGGGGTTTTCTTAATGATTTTTTTAGGGACATGGCCAGCCTAGACGATTTAACTTGGGACATTGACACGATGGAGGACCCGGAGTGGGCAGATAGATTTATGCGTGAGCATTTAGGGGATGTTTTTAGTGCATCTGAACCTATTCCTCATAAAGAAATCCCATCACAGGACAATACAGGCTGGCTTGATCAGCTGTCCCCATACACCGTGGAATACGTACTAACAGGCCCAGGGGACTTCATGCCATCTCCAACCACTGCAATTGAACAGACTGGGGGTGGTTCTATTGACAATTCTATGTCACCCCCCACCATTCCGCTTAATGATATACCTAGTGTTAGTACTACTAGTAGTAGTAATACAGCAACAATACAAGTACCCCCTCTTCCAGATTTTTTTCTTTCCAACTCTGCCTTGCACCACACAAAGGTCTACAGCGCCTAAATTGGTAACCCCTTCAACTCTCTTGTGTCGGGGGATATAATAACAGATTCCTCGACAATTATACATTTGTATACTAATAAGATTTGAACCATTCTTGAACAACCGATGGGGGTGTGGGGGGTGGGGGTCAGTTTAAAAGCATCAATAGCACTAAAAATATTTTTTTTAATGGAAATGCGGGAGAGGTATATTCGAAATACTTGCACACAGAGATATTGGCAATTCACCCGCATTTATCAAAATACGGGGAGGTTTTTCTAAATTGGGCTAATAGTATTCAAAGTAAGTGGGAAAATTATAACGAGGGGGGTAGTGGATCTGTGGTTTTATATATTGAAAGTTTAAATGTTAATATATGTAGATTTAAAAAGGATTTTATTGTAAGAGGTGGGCATGGGGAGAGGGCAATAGTTTTAAAATATCATTCAGATTTAGAGGGATGTAGGGGGATACAACGAATCTGTTTCAATAAGAGGCTGCAGTGTTTCAAGTATGCATTATTAATTGCAGCATATATACCTCTTCAAATAGATGCATCTAGGACAAAGTTAGATAAAATGGAAGTTAATGTTGGGGAGGGTTCAACATTCCCCAAAGTAAATTTTAACTGTTTAAATGGTCAATATCCCGCGACACTGAAAGGAATAGATATTTTCGATCAGGATAATGCACATTTAAAGATTGGTGTCACGGTGTTACATTATGAAACAGAATTTTAGGAGGGCCAGCGTTCCGATAAGAAGGGTGTATTATTTCCAGTGCGGGCTCCTTCAATTGAATCAGTAGAACATTGGTTGTGGCTTCTATGCACTCCACCCACAGACTCCGATTCAATTGGTCATTTTAATTCAATTACGGATATTAGTAGGGTTCTAAGTGATGGTAAAAATCGGAATGTACTTTATTACTGTCCAACATGCCTCTCAAGATTTTGGACTGATTTAAAGTTAAAGCATCACATGAAACACTGTAAATGTCATGGATACCAGGCTGTGGAGACGGTAAGTGGAGATAGAGCGATCTTACGTTTTAAAAAAATTCAAAACACGCTCCTGCAGAGCAATAAGATCGTTTTAGACTGCAAAGCGAAACTGACAGACGTGTGCGATCCGTCAAATTCAAATCGTGTTAAAATACATGAAGCCATAGGGGTCTCTTACGCTCACGTGCAACGAGATTCCAATAATACCATGCGAGTGCTGGATGTAGTTGAGATGTTGAGTGATGGTGAAGACTGCATGCGCTCGGCATTGGTCAGTCTAATCAAAACAGCGAACAGTGCAATTTCGCGCCTTCGTTACACAAATTATCCTCTGCTCCTCTCACCAGATGACAGATCGGTTATTTAAAATAGTTAACTGTGTTGGGTTTGCAAGAGGGACATTGATAATGGTGTTTGGAATAGAGGAAGGAGGAAGATGATCGACCATGATCATCTGTGGCAGGAAATTACATCGGGAGGGAGTAACTTTAGGGGGGTAGCCCATCAGTCATGCAATTTAAACGTTAGACAACAATATTTCGTACTGTTTTAATACACAATTCCAATTACGACTTAAAATTTGTTCTTCCGGCGTTGGCCCGCATTGCCAAGGGTGGAGTTGTAGATAACGCATGGGTAGATGGTTCTGTTTCATATAATATCATACCTAAATCCTCGAAGAAGCTGCTGCTGCTAGAATTCAGGTGGAAAACAGTTGACAAGGGTAACACGTGCCTGAATAAAATCTGTTTTTTAGACTCTTTCCGCTTCTTCCCCAAATCTTTAAGTCAATTGATTTGGGTACAGAAAAGTGACAATTTTGATAGCTTCCCCCTCCTCAAACAGCGCTTCCTCGATGATGAAATGTATGATTTATTAACGTGTAAGGGTATATATCCGTATGATTATTACAACTCTGGCTCGAGGCTAGATGAGGTGTCACTACCGCCCATTGAAGCTTTTTACAATTCTCTTACTGAGAGTGAGTGCACCACTAGCGACTACGAATTTGCTAAGAGGGTTTGGGCAAAGGGTGGATGTAAAAATGGGGGGGATTATTGTACACTATACTTGGCCAGTGACGTACTCACTCTTCTGGACATTGTGTGCAAAAATACGGATAAAATCTATGGGGAATTTGGGTTGGATTTAGGTTATTATTTTGCCACTCCTCACTAGGTGATGGACCTGATACTTAAAATCAGCTAAGAAGAAATAGGTCTGATCGCCGATATGGATCATCATCTGTTTTTAGAGTAATCAATGAGGGCTGGTTATGTTTTTCACGGGGACCGTATCATGAAAACTGATCCGACCGGAAAACATACCAATGAAAAGTCAGACGCAGTTTTTTTGGGTATGAATTCTCTTTACCCATCGCCAATTTCTCACTACTGTTTTCCTTGTGGCAATTATAAATGGCTTGACAATCCATGTGCTTCGAATTTCCCCGACATTGCCAGTGTCGAGGAGAATGGAGCACAGGGATGGTTTTTTGAAATTGACGGTAAAATACCTATGGAATAACATTCTTAGACCACACTGGCTATACAAGACAAATGAAACTCAGAGAGGAGAGAAAGTAACAAAATAAAAAATAAAATCAAAAAGGGTGAAAAAACGAGGATCTGTCTGTTCTGTCTTTGTAGGGTAAACTTCGAAAGGTTAGATTTTCGCGTTTTTTTTCTTTTTTGTTTAGCACTGAGGACGACTTGGCGGAGGTCTTTGTCGAAATATTTTCTTATATTTTGTCATTTTCATGATTCGCCACTGGCTGACAAAATCCTCGTTTTTTCACCCTTTTTGATTTTATTTTTCATTTTGTTACTTTCTCTCCTTTTCTGAGTTTCATACCCATGGAAATCCATGACTCGGTAAAAGACTTTGTTTTTCCGTGCATAAATAGACCGGTGGGTAGGGACTCTCTGAGCCCCTACAATTTATCATTAGTAGAGGATGGGAGTATGCACTGGGTACCTTCAAAACAAAAATAATTGCCGACCTCAACCCGAAACAGAATATCATCGTTCATCACGTGCTATTGAAATGGATGGTGTTAAATGGTTTCAAAGTCACAAAGATTCATAGAGCCCTCCAATTTGATCGAAAAGCCTCACATGAAAACGTTTATTGACACCTTTGTCATTAAGCGTACACAAGCGAAAACGAAGGTTGAAATAGAAGTCTGTAAATTCATTTTGAACTCAGCCTTCGGTATAATGTGTGAAAGTTTACGAAATAGAAGTCGATTTGACATTGTAAGCAATCCTAAAGATTGTGCTTGAATCATTGCGGATCACAATCATAGACTTTGATATGGTGCTCCTACACCGTAAGAAAAGAAACATTGTTTTAAATAAAAATATTGCAGGCGGAAGTGAAATAACTGAAATATCCAAGAAATTCATGTTGTCGTTCAAAGACAATGTAAGCATTTCGCAGTGGCCGATCGTGTGACAAGTTTAAGTTCATCGCAGAAACACTGAAAAATTACTGTAAAAATTCAAAAATGACACCCTGTAGAAAAATCCGGACTATAGACTGTGCATTAGATCGCGAATGGAATGCGCCCACAAGGATAAATCCGTCTAACCAGACCTAGTGAAACGCCAGGCCCCAAATCAATTATTAATGTTAAAATCTGAAATAGGTAGCGATCTGATATCCAGTGATGTGTTTACTGGTCTGAAGGTATGCTCTGTGAAAACTCATAGAAAGGATATCAAACAATTTTACAAGGGTGTACCTACACAATTTTTAAAAAATAATTTCACCATCAGTGTGCGTAGAAACTATGTGGAACGTAGTTTAGTACCAAGAGCAAAAGTCATGGCGATTCGCTCTTTACAATTTAAAAACTACACAGTTAGAGTTGAGAAAAATGACATGTCGGCCATATCAGACAAAGTCTATGTACTTGAGATTGGTGTGAAGGTACTACCACACGGTCATTATTTAATTTCAGACCGAGTTCAATGTATAGAGTACAGAAAACAACTCGGTCTAGAAAAATTAACTTAAATTCATTTTAAAAAGTATAAATTGGGTGGGAGGGTTTTTTGGGTAATGGGGTGTTTAAAAAAAAAATTTTCTATATCACAAACAATTTTCAATGTGTGTGTGCAAGGCAGAGAAATTTCCACTATTTAATGCCCCTGACCCCGGCCCGCCGCAGCGGACCCCACTTCCCGGCCCCGCGGCGCTTCCCAGCCCGCCGCAGCGGGCACCCCCGGGGAGGGGACCCCATTTAAAATGCTGTAAATAAAAATGATATTATTTCAAGTGCATTATTCTAATAAATGTTGTATTTTTTCTATAAATAAATAAATAAATAAAAAGTGTATTTATTTAAGTGCTTTTTTTTCTGTGCCTATGTAAATGTTGTATTTTTTATTATATATAAACTTAAAAAAGTGTTTTTTTTTCATGTTTAATATGCTTTTTTCAATGTAGTATTTTTTAATATTTTGTAGTATTTTTTATTTTTTGTAGTATATTTGTTGTTACTTTTTTATGCGTATAATAAAAGAAAATTTGATTATTTATTCGTCTTCTTCTTATCATTATTCTTGAACGGAGTAGTAGTAGTAGTAGGGAAATTATTTAGTCATTAGACAGCTATAGTCGACAGTTAGTTGTCTAGGTGAACTGTTGGAAGGAACATGTATCAATTTAAAACACCATTCAGATCGTTTCTGTGTGGGCCGTCAATGTCAGGAAAAACAACACTCTTAACTAAAATAATTAAAAATTGCGATAAAATATTTGTGGAAAAGCTGAAAAAAATCTACTACTGCTACAGTATTTGGCAGGAGTTATACGATAAAATAAAAGCAATTGGCCCGACGGGATTGGTGCAGATACAATTCATACAGGGACTTGATGTTTTCAGCATTATTGAACCAAACTCTTGGCTAATTATTGACGATCAAGCTGAATCTATTGAACAATGGTCCCAGGAAATGCTACAACTGTTCACTGTTCGCTCTCATCATGAACAGATTTTTATTACTCTGGTTCTACACAACCTCTTTCATCAGAGCAAATGTATGCAAATACTTGCATTGAACTGCACCTACTATATCATCTACAGAGTTTTTCGTGATTCTAGCTCGATTATAGCTCCCGATAAAAAAATCTACCCAGGCATCCTCAAATTTCTGCTCTCAGCATACAATCAGGCAACTAATAAACCCTACGGCTATATCCTAATGGATCTTAATCAAAATACACCCGAGGATCTGCGTGTGGTCACAGATATTTTCGACAATGAAATTACAGTATATCTCCCTGTGAACACTAAAAAGATCTATTAGTTGCTATCATGACACTGAAGAAACTAGATGAAAATAGACATCTGTTTTCAGTTCTAGGCACTTCAAAACCCTCGCTTAGGAAAGCCATACTCAAACATTGTATTGACAATGATTTCATTAATCTAATATCTGAACTTTTTTTAAATTTAACCGTGGTCAATGTTCAATTGACATAAGTAGTTAAGAAACAGGCAAGCCAACATTGTTCTATTGTTCATACACTGGCATGTAAATAGAAAGGAAAGAATTTTAAAAAGAAACGACTTCTTCAGGCGGGCGGTAGCTTTTTCACACTTTTACTGCCAATAATTGCAGGACTTGTAAACAGTTTTCTCTAGAGAGAGAATGGCAAAACCCTATAAATTGATTCGAATAGAACTCGCTTTCTCACCCGTGGAACACTTTGAGAACAATCCGAGTAAATTCCTTGACAACAAGAATATTGAGGATGATAAAAAACTGCTTTTACTTCAAGATTCACTTCGCCTAGTGGACAAACATAAGCCCTATCGGACAAAGCCCACTGCTATTGATCACAAAAAAGAATCATCTCCTCAGGATTCTGCTGCTGCTGCTGGAACACAATTAAATAAGGAGGACTTGGATTCAATTTTATTGAAATTTGAAAATCTAATGCCCAGATCATATCGTGAACAAATTAAACGACTCCTAACCTATATCATGGAAAGTGTTCAAGATCATATTCAAGTTGAGAGCAATGGGAAAGGGATTATAATTCAGGGCAAGAGCTATAATATACTTGATTTAATCTATGATATGGTTACAAATCGTAAAGGACTATTATCATTTGACGTTCATCTATACAACTTTCTAAATACAATAAACTTCCCCAAAAGTCTTATTAGCAATACACAAATTCTAAAAAAATTAAATGAACATGCATCATCATCATCATCATCAACACCATCATTAAAACATGAAGAAGAAGAAGAAGATTTTAAATCAATCTTGGAAAATACTAGCACACCTAGAGGAAACTTGACAATGGTGGCGAGGAAAAAGCGAAAACGTATTATGTTACCATCACCATCCACAACTATTATACAAAAGGGTAGCGGACGTTACACAACGTGTTTACGTTCAAAATGGTTGAAGTTCTGAAAGGTGCTTATGAAAATATTGGTGAAGTGGGGAGCTTAAGTTCCCCCACCACTCTTTCCAAAGTCACTGGTGGTCACACTAAAAGTGTACAAGACTATCTATAAAATGAATCAAGTTACACTCTGCATAGAAATCCTAGACTTCGTGCTAATTAATATCGAAAAACTAAAGCCTTTTTCCCATTGCATATAATGCAAGCAGATCTCCTGACTCTAGATGAGGTTCAACGACGTCACAATACACCGTACAAGTACATTCTACTTGCAATCAGTGCTTATAGTCGTTATGCATATGCAAGTCCATTGCGATCAAAGAGAGGCCTTGAAGTTGCTCAGGCCATTGAAAGTATTCTCGAATAGGATTCATACAAAAAAATTCAAACGGATCGCGGTAGTGAATTTGTTAATCCCAATGTCGCAAAAGTACTAATGAAATATAGTACTCTGCTCTATCAGGGTCAAAGTCCTATAAAGGCTGCATTGGCCAAACGATTGATAAGAACTATTCGACTTTTAACTTCAAGATATTGTACATTGAAAAATACACCAGCTCTTATTCACGATTTATATAAAATCATGTTTATTTATAATCAACAACCTCATCGATCATTGTCCAACTCTATCCCAACGGAAGTTCATCATTCTGATCATGATACAATTGACACCTTTCTTAAACAATATTCCAATGAAACGATTGTCAAGAAGCAAAATAAATTCGATATTGGTGATACTGTTTAATTTAAAAGGACAAATAATATTTTTGAAAAGGGTAATTACTTTTTGACCTCATAACTTTTTAAAAGTTGCAAAAATCAAAGACACTAGACCAATAACATATCACCTGCGTGATACCAAAGATGAAGAGAGTTTCGGTGGCTCTTATGACTTTGAATTACAAAAAGTTAAAAATAATAGCAGAATCTACCAAATTGAAAAGATATTAAAAAATTGCTATCGCATGGATATAAAAAAGTTACTTGTTTGCGGGCTTGGTTACATCTCTGATATTGATCCTTGCATCGGTGTCGAAAATATTGACAATGCCCAATGATTTCTATGTAACTTTTATGTCCAATGTTTCCGATCCTCACTACAATGACTTGAATACGACAAGTGATTTTTGGACAAAACTCTCCCTCGCTATAAAATTTGATGCTGCGTATGAAGTGCCTCTTGTCGACTGTATTCTCAAAAATACCTATGACATCCTGAGAAAGGATCGTGTGTATGATATAAAAGTTATACCATTCGATTGGACACTCTTTGTCGACTATGAATGGGGTAAAGCACTTAAATCTAGCAAACATCCACATGCCAAATTGAAACATATTGAATAAGACTATATGACAGATTTATGTCGTACAATCAATAGAAAAATCTCATATCGTAGGAATGGTAAATTCCATTTTAATTATTCATTGGAACACGATAGGATTTACATTACCTCACCTGTTGACACTGAAATATTTATTCTCAATGATAATCTGAGAGACGTTCTTGGCTTTAAACAGAATATGATCAATGGGAAAAATACTGGCATCGTTTACGGGATGGATCAAGTTATTTTTGCTGATTATCCTCCTGGTTTCGCCTCGGACTCTTGCATATTTCTCTATGCATCTTTTGTGGAAACATCGAGAGTCGGTAATTCAAATTTCCCCCTCCTAGCTGTTCTTAAACGAACAAAAACTCATAAACTTGTTCATCACTATAATATAAAGCATCTTCAGTATGTTCCTGTAAACACTTCGTATTTGGAACTCTGTCAGTTAACACTAAGAAGTGAATTGGGTGATCCTCTAGCAATAACAAAAGGCTTAGCAGTGATTACATGTCATTTTCGACCCATTATCGGTGAGAGCACAATCACCTAAAATGAACAATAGGAGAATTCCATTTGTCTGCCCCGATATCGAGTGTTATGTTGGTGCTCTGAGTCAATGTCAAATAGGCAATGGATTAGACTACTACAAGGGGCGCACTACAATGTCTGGCTATGGTCTTGGTAGCTGGTTTGCTAGGCTATTTCGTTCTGCACTACCCTTTGCCAGAAAATATCTTGTACCTGCTGCATCAAATTTTGCTGCCTCAACACTACAGGACTGGGGTCGGGCAAGAATTTCAAGGAGAGTGTTAAGGAAAATATTAGATCTTCAGCAAGAGCCGTTGGTGAGCAATTAAAATCTCGGCAAAATGGGGAGAGATTGAAAAGGATGCGTGCACGTCATTCACTCACCAGTCTCCACCCAGGCGGGAAGCGAAGGACATCAAAAAGGACTTTGAGGAATAAAACAAGGAAGACCAATAAGCAGAAGAAGAAAAAGAAAAAGAAAAAGATTGTTAGATCAAAGAAGGATTTCCTCTCTTAAGATGACTTATCTCCTCCCCAAGGAAGCATATCCTTCAATTAGTTCCTCATTGAATCTATTCAATGCTGAAAATGTTGACTTCAGTGTCAAGTATGGCTACTATGAACAATTTCATCCCCAATAACCCCTCTCAGAAAATATACAATTTCAAATATTTTCCAATGAAGACTATTTCATTGATTTGTCATCAACATTTATTGATTTAAATGTTACGGTGAAGAAAAAGTCAGATAATACAACTCCAACTGCTGGCGATATTCTCTCCTTCGAAGATTGCATTCCTCAAGACCTGTTCAAACAAGCTAATATATCTATCAATAATACTTTAGAGAGCTCTAGCAATAATTTATCAAACTATAAAAGCTCCATACAATTGGAGATGATGACGCCAAAGGCATACAAGGAGTTGAGAGGGCAGTCATTGGGCTGTGAATACCGACCAGGTATTGATACTGACGGCGAGTTGACCACTGCAGTGACCCAGGAGTATCATCTAGTTGGAAATTTAAATCATGAGATATTCGATATATCCTAAAGGCTACCCCCCAATGTCGAGATTGAGATAAAGTTACAGGTGGCCCCATCGAATTTGTTTTTGAGAAAAACATTTCCTGCAGCACCCGATGCAAATGTCATTATCACATCGGCAATTCTCCACGTCCGAAAACAGCAGGTTATGAGCTCTGTTGCATTGGCAGTGGAAAAGCTAAGAGCCAATGGTAACAACACTAAACTTTTTGTCCCCCATACCACCACCAATCAACGTCACATTGCCACCGGCTCTCGTAGCTATAGCGATTCATCATTTATCAATGGAAAATCCCATCAAAATTGGCTTTGGCCTTTGTGAAGAGTGGCAGTGCCGTTGGATCTGGGACTGAATCCAGCGGCGGATCCAGGTGGGGCCGGGGGGCCCTGGGCCCCCCCCCCCAAGATTTTCTGGCGCCCTCTCATCCATCGTGCAAACGACCCTTTTTTGTGATTGATTCAACTAAGGCCGACGCTAAAAAAAAATCGGATACGCCGTCATTTTTTACTTTCTTTTTATCACATTATCTAAAGTTCAAATCCGACACTGCACGAATCATGAGTATTGGGTTTATTTTTGGGACGTGCTAAACGAGCAAAACATTTTGTGAATGCTTACGAGAAACGCATGTCTTTGGGGAGTTGCGTGGGTGGTTAGATCCAACCGGCGGGAGGCTAGGCGCGAGCGACCCTGCCACTGCCTTCGGAGTATTTTTGCTCCGTGTGTTAGACCAGTTAGACGGAAACGCATTTAAAATGGATCGGAAAAAAAATCAGGGCATGAATATAGAACAGAGAAGAAACAAAGAATGATGGCGGAAAGCCGTAAAGGATCGAGGGACATCTCTGATTATTTTGCCAAGAAAGATTAGATTAAAGGTAAGCTTTTAAAGATAGAACAATAAGGAAGGAGTGTCATTTAAAGTTGGTATCAACACTTCTAATTTCTAGCTTTAGCCCATTGTCGGATAGCTTTCCTGATAAGGCTCATTCGTCAAGCTTCATCGCTTACCAGCTGCTTTTGTTGTTATATATTGCATACGGTCCCTCTTGTACAGTGTTCTTCGTATGCAATTTGTCCGAAGCGTTTGACCTGATTTTTACCAGCCCACTCGTCTCGCCTGACTGTTATGATATTGGCTTAAAGCAGTATTTTTACCGACACACTGTGTCAGCTCTGAAATTATCTTTCAATTTCTTGCAGTTAAAGCTCTCTCTTTAGCCTTGTAAACTTCGGTGATAATTGTTTCGGGTTTCAGCTCTTGAAAAATATTTGTTAGCATATGTCGGGGATCGGTTCTTGGGGTTGCAAATTAAATTAGTGATGTTTAGGGTGGTATTTTATTTTAAAGTCCGGGTTTCCTAGAAATAGTTTTGGGGTATGAAAGTTCAAGATTGTTGGGGGAGTTTAAAGTTAATGTTGCTGATTCAGTTTATTTTCAAATTTAGTTCCAATTCTGCCTTCACCATGTTGAGAGTTAAATCTACTAAAGCAAGCCATTATACAAAGTGTATATACGTTTACAATAAATGTCTTGTGCAAACTTTAAAAGAGAAACTTTTTTGTTAGATGTTGAGACGACGGCAACTTCTGATGCCCACTCTGAGTCGACGGTCGGAATGCACAAAAACGCATTCAGCCAGGAGAACGAACTGTCACCAACAACTCCGTCCACTTCACAGACGGCCTTCATAACAAACTTCGGCGAAAAGACACACACTGATCAGCTGACTGAAGGATCAAGAAGCAGTACTCAAACCTTGGTGGTACATAGCCCAACACTGATTTCACAGTCCCCGCACCCGCAGCAGAATCAAAGCGCTATTTTTTCGCCTGAAACTGACTTCACGCCTTCGAATGACTTTGGTATTGCAGTAGCGCTGAAAGAGCGAAATCAGTTGTCTTCTGGCGAAATTATGTTTTTTATGAACGAAAGGTGGAAGCCGAAGAACCAATCTGATCTTCCAGTCTCGACACAAAAGAGAAAAGGTGGCAAAGTCAAGCGTCGCTTGAATACCGAACATCTTGCCCGGTATCCTTGGCTCGCAGTGACTCGTCATCCAGACCACGAAGGCCTTTGGTGCAGTGTTTGTGTTTTGATGAGGACCAACGAAAGCGGAGGAGGATGGCTTTATCTGGAGGTGGCGGAGGGCAAAAAATGGGAAAGTTGGTCTTGAAACCGCTAAAAGACTATTCGAAACTTACCGGGAAAGATGGTGCGCTGACAAACCATGCTGAAGCACAGTTTCACAAACACTGCCAGGAAAAAGCTGCCGTGCTGCTAACAACGTTTCAGCGCGGTAGTCAAGATCAAGATATCAGGAATGCTCTGGAATGTGAAAGGGTCAAGCAAATACAGCAGAACCGTGCACTCTTGAGAAGCGTTGTTGAAACTGTCAAGCTTTGCGGGGCACAGAATATCCCCCTTCGTGGCCACCGTGATGATGGCAAACTTGATATCCAGGACTCTGATGTCATTACAGCAGTAAACGACGGGAATTTCCGCCACCTACTTCGGTATCGGATTCAGAGTGGAGACTCGCAACTTAAAAATTTACTTGAAAATGCACCGAGCAACGCCAAATATACGAGTAAACAGATCCAGAATGAACTGATTGGAACAATTGGGGAAATGATAAAAACCGAAGTAGTGAGAAAAGCAAACAAAGCAACGGTTTGGTGTCTTCTTGCGGACGAGTCAACAGACAGGCAGACCAGGGAGCTGATGGTCATTGTTTGTCGTTATGTGTGTAAAACCGAGCAGGGATACGTGATTCGAGAAGATCCTTTTGCAGTTGTCGATGCCTTTCAAACCTTGTCAAGACTCGCTGGAGATGAGGAAAGTGACGACGGTAGAAGCATCGAAGAGAAGCTAGACGGCAAGAGCCTCGGGAAGCTGCTGTTGAGTGAGGTCAGAAAGTCAAATCTGGATTTGTCAAAGTGCGTTGGTCAAGGATACGACAAAGCTGCTAGCATGGCAAGCTTGACAAATGGTGCTGCTGCTGAAGTTAAACGCCAGTGTGAACTGGCAGATTACTTCCACTGTGTGAGCCATGCCACAAATCTCTCATGTTCAAAGAGAGTTTCAGTTCCCATTCTGCGCAATGCCCAAGACGTTGTTCGAGACACAATTTCTCACTTCAGCTCAAGTGCCAAGAGAACAAGACTTCTAAAAAGCATCTTATCGCGGACAAAGCTAAAACAGAGACACTCGTCAGTCTTTGTACCACGAGATTTGTAGAGAGACACGAAGCAATCAGCAGGTTTTGGGACTCCCTTCCGTCGATCGTTTCTGCTCTTCAGGAGATGGAAGGATGGCACGATCAAGAGGCAAGTAGCAGAGCTTATGCATTACGATCCTGCATTGAAAAATCAGATACACTCGTAGGACTGGTTTGCCTGAATTCGTTTTCGTCGATCATGAAACCTTTGGCCGAGTCACTACAACAGAAGGATGGTGACCTCGTGAGAGCCTTGTCCCTCATTAGCAGCGTGAAGGCAATGCTGGAAGAAATGCGATCACATGCCGAAACCAAATTCAGACTGCTTTACGAAGATCTTCTGAAAATGGCCGAAAAGATTGATGCTACCATCAAGGTAACGCAGCCACGCATAGCTTCACGTTCTACATACCGGGCAGGGGTACCCAAGATGGATCCAGAAAGTCATTATAGGATGGCGGCATTTATTCCAGCCCTGGACGCCATGCTGCTTGATTTTACGGAGCGGTTCAGCTGCCATTTTACGAATGCTGCAAAACTTTCAGCTTTGATCCCGGCTGTGGTTAATGGCAAACGCTGGGAGGACGTTCAGCCAGGGTACGAAAAGTAAAAGGAGCTGCTCGTGGGTACGGAGATAGACGTTAAAACCGAGTTCGAGATTTGGAACAAGTATTGGTCTAAGGAAACCGTGCAAAAACCGAAAACAGCTATTTCAGCGCTGAACAGTTGTCAGGAAAATGTATTTCCCAACATCTTCGCATTGTTGACAATTCTCGCGACGCTTCCTGTGTCAACCTGTGAAGCAGAACGAATGTTTTCAAAGGTTGACAGGACATGTTCATCAATACGAAGCACGATGACTGAAGAGAGGTTGGAGGCTCTACTACTCATGCAGACTTACAGAGACGAACTGCCGAAAACAGACGATGCTATCGATATGTTCGCTCTCAGAAAAGCTCACCGATTGAGTTTAGTTGTGTAGTGTGGTACTGTTTTTATTTTCTTTTGCTACGTTTTACCTTTATGAGCATATTTGGCAGTGTTTTCATATAAATAAAGAGCTATCAAATTAGTCCTTTATAATCAGTTTTTGGCGCCCTGTGTCCGGCGCGGCCCCCCCCCCCCCAAGATTTTCCTCTAGATCCGCCGGTGACTGAATCCCCCCATAATTTTAATTTTATTGGTCTATCTAGGCTTGTGTGCAAAGTGAATGGTATTCCACTGTACACTCTATCATTTGACAAAAAATCCTATAGAACTCAATATGTGTTGATCGTGCACTCCCTAGATTCCAACTCTCAATTATTTGAAAATAGAATTACCGATTCAATCTCTTCAAAGAATCAAAGTATTGTTGTTCTAGACTCGTTAGAGACTGACAATATGAAGATAGCACAAACAATGAATGCATGTTTAGAGTGTACTTTTCCCGATGCTTTGACTGAGAGTATCACGCTAATATCCCTAAGTCAATTTGAAACCTATTGGGAAATCACACCCGACGGCAGGGTTCTACTAGACCTAGCACCATGAACACAAACCAAATAATCAACGTATTTAGTATGGATCCATACATGTCCTTCATTGAAAAAATTCCAAGTGTTAACAATACCCTAATCATTCTTAATAGCAGTCCATCCACTTTGAAGACAGGCCATTGGCTATGCATCTTTCAAACAACGAAGAATGTTGGATTTTTTTATTCAAATACATTCTTAGACCACAGACAACATTTTTTTATTCTCTTGGTCTATCATATAAATTCTACCCTCCACATACCAACAACTTTATTAAGAGCAATGGAAAAACTATTATTCAAAATCAGAGGAGAGTACAGTATTTAACGACTAAGAAATGTTGTTATAACAAATGGGTCTTTTTCACGTCCAGATGTCACTATGGTACTTAAAAGCGGTTAACTGGCATGTATGTAGAATCTATGCGATGGAACAAATTTTTTGACGAAAATGTACTCACTCGCGTGTTTGAGATATTCTCTAGTGCTCTAAGATTGCAACGTTCTAAAAATGTCTGTGAATTTGTTTATTACTAAATGAAAAAAATTTATATACATGATAAAACGACTTTTCTACTCATTAGATTTCATCTTCTACTAGGTATAGGTATTTGTCGACAACAACTAATGCATGTAGATAATCTAATTTTCCTGTAGATTAGTTTGTAGGCGGTGCGGCGCAAGGGAGATATTTTCTAAAGTACAGTGCAACGACGTTATCGCCAAACTCCTTAGAGTAATCGGTTAAGCTCTTCTCGTTCGTTCTATAGAACCCGCAAACTCCAATTTGCTATTTTGAAGTGCCTTTATAGGCAGTGTCTTCAAGTGTCGAATCACACTCCGTCAAAGCCGAATAAAAATTAGAGGGGTTATAATCATGACACCCATTGTCTTCACAACGATGACGTAGAAACCATATTCTTTTGTTGTTCCAACAGTTGAATCGCTGACCCGGCTCCTCCTCCCAGAACAATCTAAAACCACGGCGATACCAATCTGGTAGCAATAAAGTAAAATCACGCTTAGGATTCTTTCCAATCATACCGGGATATGTATTCTCCCACTGATTACATTTATCATAGTGACAATTGGAGCATAGGTGACCACTAGGATGAGAGTCACACACCTCTTCAAGACAGGAATTACCACCTTTAATTTGTACAGCATATCCTCTATGCAATTTACACGGGTTGCATAATCTACACTTTTCATCATACTCATCAATCATTGTGCAATTCTCACATGATGACCAGCTGCCCAGTGTGTGCATACATAGCGGGCATGTATGGAACATTTTTTTTGTCATGTGTTGACACTCTCACTGCCACAATGAAACTGAGCTAGCAACAACAAAAAGTTGTCTGGGATAGAGAGAGAGGAGTAAATCATCCTTGAATGCCATCTTTCTCATGAAAAAAAAAGTCCTAAATTTCTAAAATAATTTTTAAAAGCATATACAAAAAATAATTTTTCTGTGTAGTGATCAATATATCAGTAAATAGTGTAAATGCATTTGAACCACGATGTAGAAGCTTCATACAATAGTCTAATGATGGAGAATCAGTCTTCATTATATCCACAAGCATTCCCCTAGAAAATATCTTCCTTTGAATAGATAGCTCTAGAGAATCATCAACTAGAATCATACGTTTGTCCATATACACTAGATTCCCCATGATTTGCGCTTTCTCGAATCTACTCATTTTTTAGAGTCCAAGACTCTGAACCAGCTTCAGACTAATCAAAATTTTTTCTACTCTAAAAGTTATACGCTAGTCTACTATAGAAAGAAAAATACCTTTTACTTAGAAACAATTTTATTGAACATAATTAAAAAAATAATATTCACTGATGAATTTTGTTCTCATCAATATATTTCGATAGGACATCTAATGCTTTCCGAAGTTTATTTATATGTACAATATTCACTTTTCCTGTAAAATATAGTTGTTCCTCCTGCTTAAACGGGCTTAATGATATCCCGTATTTAGCAAATATATCGTCCTATTCAAGGCATAGTCTGCAACCTCCGGTTTTTTCCACAGCCACTTTTGGTACTCGCATATCCTTACTGCTACCGGCTCCATCATTAATCTCCAATAATGTAAATACACCACTCATTTTTCTCTACTAATATCCTCTCAAATAAACTATTCTCTCTCTGAATTCAATTCTCTTACTAATATGAATTGTAATGAAAACCATTCCTTTTATTCAAATCCAAATCACCAATCAAGTTATCGTATATTGAGCAACCATCGCTGTCTCTGATTGGCTCCTAAGAAATGTCTACGTCAAATGATACAACCATGTGCAATTCCTATCAATAACAAAAACCTTGCCAAGCTTTTTAAAATGTTCACGTGTAAGTGTAGTGTCTCAGGCATGGGTTTTTCTTGTGTAATTGTATGTGTAATTGAAACCTTTAACACTATTACTACTGTGGTATTAGAGGAAGGAGAGGGGTGTGTTGATAGGACACTGGCCCTGGGTGCAGAAATTGGAGGGGCACAAATTTAAAATAAATAATCTAACATTTATCATAAATTTGTAGATTTTGCAGTTTTATCTTTATTTAAATAAAGTAGAGGTCATAGCTGGCAGGAAGTTACTTACTTACTGTGATACTTATATAATAACACTTGATACTTACTGTAAGTATAAGCAAATTGAAGAGGCCAGAACCACTACTACTTTCCCCTGAAGGATAGCTCATGCCCATTGACTATCCGGATGTGAACCATTGTCGCCTCCCCCCTCAATAAAAATACTGGAGCTACGTCCCTGTTAAAAAGAAAATAGTAGATTCATAAGGAATTGGACACACCGCGTGCATATGATCCTTAGATCTAAAAAAAAGCACCCACTGCCTTGATGATGGCTTCCAAGCAAGGTTGAAGATTCTTCGGGCCACCAAAGACGGGGCTTTACAGAACTTACTGAAATAAATACTTCGTCCCGGTTTTTTTTAAAAATTGACAAGTACAAAAAAATGTTAATGTAGTAATTAATTAATTTTGGGGAGCTAGGTGGGATAGAGAAGAATTGATTTTGAAATGCTCCAAGCAGACGGACTGGTATGAAGATTATAGACAGTTATAGAGTAATCTTTTAAATTTTGACTTTGACACAAGCCATTTACCACCAATCCCCCCCCCCGCTTCCTCAGCATGTGCTGTTATATATGGTATGTATGTGCAACTAAATTTCCAGCATTTAATGTTTGAATTTGCATATTAACCAAAATATTCCCAGTAATCATTTACAATTAACAAGCCAGATAATAGAAAACACCTCTAATGTCACTGTTTTAGAAACACACTATTAGTTGCCACTGTTCGTTTTTTTGTCTTCAACTAGCAAGTTTTTCTGTTGAAACAAAAATCAGCTCCATTTGGCACGGAATTTAAAATGAGAAAAATTTCATTTTTTTTTTCTATAAGACCCTAATCTCGGGACGGACTAAAAGATGAAAAAATGTCACATTCTTCTTCTGTATTTTCTCGTTTTTAATCCCACTTTCATAAACATAAAAATAAATATGGTCCAAAATGATAAAAGATTGAATCCAAGATCCCGATCCCGGTTTCTGTCAGTCCCGTCTGAATATATTTTCTCCCTTCTCATTTTCAATTTGTTTATGGAAGTGGCGCATTACTTCTGTCGATCTGGAAAAGCTGATTTAATCTGACTACATTAGAATGGTCATCAAAATAGCTGCACAAATTCACCAAGGCATAATGTTGCACGACACAACTTTCACAGGAAAGTAAATACTCAAAAGTGTAATTGGAATACTGTCTATTCTTAAAGTACCAAAGACAGTGAAAATAAAATCCAATTGTTTGAATTGGTTAACAATAAACTTAAACTGCCACATATATCTATAAAAAAAAAAAAAAGCATAAGGGTTTCAATTTTTAGTTTAAAGAGCACAATGTGCAGTTTTATATATTTTCGGGAGTGACGGAAGCCGAATTAAAAAAAAACAACTTAAAAATCGTAGGAGACACAAGTAGTAACTGGTAAGGCTTTGTTCAGTTCCACCCACTGTCCTGTACCACATACGTGAAAAGCACATCATGACTTCAATGCCTTTGCAATTTCTGTTCATTTTAAATTTACCATTTTTCTCAACGATAAGTTCAGTTGGCAAAAAAAAGCTAATAAGGTTCGATTAGTCAGTCATGCATGCATACTCTTAACAATAGAAAACCCATATTTTTGGATATAAAAAGCAAACGCTACAACGATTTAAGAATAGAAATATTTAAATTAGCGATTACCCAGGATCAAAAGGTGTTACATGGGTTAGCAAAGTGAATATTTAATGCATCAGTTGTCAATAGGTGGTATATTATGATGTAATATAACAATTCCATTAATTAGCTAATGTATTGAGGTTAAAACGTTGAATTTACTGTTTACTCAAGATTAAAATTTGTTATATGTCTTAGGAAAGTTGTTGGAACATGTCCCCCGTTTTTATCAGATAAATGTCCCTTTTCTCTTATACATAGATTTATCTATAATATAGGTTTTTTTACAAGTTAAAGTCGCGTATAGGCTAGCCTTTTTTCAATGTGATAATTTCACAAGAGGTAAGAAATTGGTTTGCATTGAAGTTCTATTTTTATCAACAAAGTCTTGCCTTTGAAATATAATTTATGTGTAAATCAAGTTCATTTTTGAATCCCCTTAAATGTTATTGGCCCACCGCGCGACGCGATGGTGAAAGAGGCGACCTCTTTTCTGTATAAACGCTTTTTGAGCTAGTTCCAGTTCCCTTCTAGAGTTTAGCGAATTAATGTTGTAGTTGATATTCGTAAATAAAAGTGAGTTATTTTCTACGAGTGTATTAGATTGTTTTCCCTGAACCCTGGTAGGGTGGGGAAGAAAGTTGTATGAGTTATCGTCAATATAGTATCCACCAAAGGACCCGTCTCTTCCAAGAATATATTTATTAGTGGTGGCACAGGCACAGGTCGTGGCACCTTATGTCAAATAGTTTGGCACTTACTCCCCTCCCCCACAGGCAGAACATGTGTACCCAAACTGGTTGTATATCAGTACGTAAAGAACACGTAGAATCCGTGGCACGTCAGAATCTATAGTGGCACATTGGTGCTAGAAGACTTACACTAGTGGCTTCAAGACTGGCCCGGCTGCCCAATTGATTACAAATACCGGGGGTGGAATAGTCCACAAGAGATTGGGGACCGTCTCGATCGCGATACGATATCAAGTACCATCAGTAGTGGCAGTGGTGGCGCAGTACCATGTACACTGGCGGTGCTAGGAACGAATTAAAGTCCAGATTTAACAATATCTTAAGAATTGATATCGACAAATTGTATGTTATGATGTAATCAACCATCTTGGTTTTAGCAGCTGCTGCAACCTAGTAAAAATTGAACTCTAGAACGAAGTGACTGATAATTTTAAAAAAGCGTTTTTATCACTGTCAATGAGGAAGAATCGCCACTTGGGGCTCATTCATGAATGATAACCGTTATTGTGGATGTTCTTAATATTAAGAGTTTATTGCGAATAGATTGATGTGAAATTTGAAAAAAATACTGGAACATCTTGAAAATTTGGTTGGATCTGATTCTGTAAAATACCTAACGAGTTCTGATTGAAAACATTGATATTATTGATTATCCCAGATCAAAAGATGTTCTATGACCTAGGGAAGTCCATATTTAACATCTCCAGACCTGATAACAAAAAGTCGTATATTGTGAAGTAATAATACCGTTCTATTAATGAGTTAAAGACCAGGCTAAAAACATTGAAATTACCCCATATCAAAAGATATTACCTCCTATCATTGAAATTACCTCATATGATATCAATATTTTGGGAAAGTCAATGGTTCATATCTTATGACTTGGTGTTGACAAATAGTTTATTTTGAATTGATACGTACATTCTATTAATAAGTTAAAATATTGAAGTTATTGATTACCCCAGAGCGAAAAGTGTTACATTAATTGGAAATTCAGTATTTAATATTTCAAGACTTTATGTCAACAAATTGTATCAATAAATTAATACCTTAGGTTAAAAACATGGAAATGGTTAATTGCTTCAGATCAAAAGGTGCTTTTAAGGGACTCAATATAAAACGTCTGAAGATTTGATGCCAGCAAGTGGTATATTAGATAAGTTAACATTTATTCAAAACACTAACTATCAACAGCCCGGCTTGGTCCAATTCATATTGTGGAGTAAAAAACAAAAACATTGACATCAAATAAGGTTTAAGAAAATCACACTCACTCACACATAACACTGGCAAAAAAAAATACAATGTAATTTTATCAAAATTGCCATTAAACAACAAACAAATGAATAAATAAATAAAAATAAAAACATGTATATACATACACGAAAAATATTACGGGAAAATGTTTTCTGTGCAAGAATTTTGTATTGCATTTTTTAAGAAGCAGGGGCGCAGCTTTACTCTCCTGCCCTCAAGTGTTTGGTATCTATTTTTTTTTTATAAGAATATGGTATGAAACTTTACCTTAACTGAAAAATAATTTACAAAGCGCTTTTGGTTACTTGTGCTCAATTTGACAAAATAGATGCAACTAATTTCACCAGGAAAAGTCAATATCAAATTCAGCGACAAGTTTTTGAACGAATTCATTGTGACTAACAAGGGCAAACACTTTTTGGAGATCAATGGTAATTATACTGGGCCAGGTATTGGGCTTTTCAAGAATTTTTCCAATGAATCCGATAAGATAAACAAGGTAATATAACGTAGAAGTCGATTTAAGGTCCCCGAATTACCTTAGGTCTGTAAGAGGAACGATTTTTCCTTCAGCCAATAAGCGACAAAACCTTCGTATAATTTTTAGAACAATGGAGTGCAGGGGATGAGACGAACACCCTCAAAACCAGAATCTCCATTTTTGTTTTTAAAGGGGCTATGAAGCCCTGTTTCAATATTTGTGGAAATTGCCAAGACTCGGTAATGAGAGGCTACGCTATAACGTTGACTATATTAAAAAGCCATAAGGCTTCAATGGATTGTTTTTATTATTTTTTCTCAGGAGGCAATTCATATGGAAGGGTTGGTCATATAACCTTTTGAGGCGGCTCATTCAATTGAAAATAGAAAATTCTAGTGCCCTTATTAAGACTCGAAAGTGATCGTAGGGCAAACAGCCCCCCTTCCCACGCTCTTTCCCGTAAATGGATCCAATCAAAAATTTTTAAAAGACCATTTTCTTCCAAATAGTCAAAAGCTCAAGTAACTAGAATTCTGGGGTTGAAAAAGACCCCACAGCCCCGGGAGCAAGGGCCATAGATTATACAAATTGTAAATTGTTAACTTGTAAGATTTTTTTACGGGACAAGAGGCCATATTTGAATCTGGATCTTGAAAAAGGCTTAGGTTATTAAGAGGGAGCTTTGAGGAAATGTCGAGAGGATATATTTTAAAATTTCACATGGTAGATGTGACACTGGTGGTGAATGGAGCTCGTCCAGAAGGATGCAAACTTTGTTTGCTGACCACGTGCCACTGGATATGGGGCTTGAACCCCTAACCAATCACCCTGAATAGGGCCGTCCCAACCTTATGGGTACGGGTGGAGTCCATCCCAGGGTTTCTTAGTCAGAACCTAGACCTACGGACGGTTGACCTTGCGACCCTCCTCTTGAAAATAATTGCAATGAAAAGAAATGAAACTCAACCCCCGGATCTTATTAGTTTTAATTTATTACGACCTTGGCATGCCCCTGGACATCCTTTGAACCTTGCTGACCAAGGTGGGTTGAGAATAGCCACCCGGAATGTTTTAACCATGAATAAGCCGGGATCAAAAGACCTTTTAGGGTTGGAGATGTTAAGATGTGGGATTGAAATACTTGGAATGACAGAAACACATTTGACGGAAACAGGCGATGGAGAAATCGCCAGTATAGGTCACAAGATGATTTGGTCAGGGCAAAGTTCCAGTAGAAGCAGCGGTGTAGGCCTGCTCTTAAATAAGAAGGCAAAGAAATGCCTCATATCCCACAACCCAATATCGGATAGACTACTCACTGCTCGCTTCAACCACAAACATGGAAAGATGTCGGTTATTGTGTGGTACGCACCAACGAATGTCTCCCCAGAGGTTAAAAAAGACAATTTCTACTCAGCTCTGACACCTGCTCTGTCCCGGATTTCCCCTCAGGGGAAATCCGGGCTGTGGTGGGCGATTTGGACCACCACATGGTTTTGGCTGTGGTGGGCGATATCAATGCAACTGTATCAAACCCCAGCGGAGCTTTTAAATCTGTAGTTGGACCAATCACCCCTGACTCATTGAATGAAAATTTGACCCGACTCCTCCAGCTGTGCGCTATGCACGAATTGGTCATTGCCAACACCCTGTTTAACAGGAAAGACATCTATAAGCCAACATGGTATAGCAACGATGGGCGAACGCGGAAGATGATTCACTGTATCATAGTCAACCAAAGATGGCGCTTATCACTTACGAATTGTAGAACATATCGTGGCGTGAGATAGGGAATACAGACCATCGATTAGTTGCTGCGAACTTCCGCCTGCGTCTTAAAGCCCAGCCTTCAGAACGGCGCCAGCAAAAATTAGACACTTAGAAACTAAAAATTGAGATATTCCACCAAAATTACTCAGTTGAAATTCAGGATAGGCTTGAATGCCTGGATACACTTGTTGACCTGGAAACGTCCTGGTGGACTTATAAAAAGAGTGTACTAGAGGTTGCCACTAAAACTGTCGGTCGTATGATGTATTCAAAGAAGCCTTGGGTATCGCAAGAAGCACTGCAAATCATTGAACAGCGCCGGAAAGTGCGGTTGGCTGGAGATATGCCCTCCTACAGACGGCTAAACGGGATTAGAAACAGTATTATTCACCGTCATAAACAACAATTTGTTGATAAAAAAGCTGAAGAGCTAGAAGATGCGGCACGAAAATGTGGCGTCATGTCACTTTTCAAGCTTGTTAGAGATCTTAGCGATGGGAAACCACCAAAGATAGGCGCAGTTAAAACAGTCTCTGGTGAAATGCTAGAAGATGAAAACGCGCAACTTAATCGATGGAGGGAGCACTTCGCAGAGCTATTAAACGTTGAAAGAATCGTTGTTTATCCTAGCATAACCTCATCCACTCAGCAAACAACATATAAAATCTACCACAGATAGGTCCTCCCTAGGTAAAAGACATACAAAACACCGTGCGGACAATAAAGAACATCTAGGCACCAAGAACCTGCGGGATCACCGTCGAGCTGCTAAAGTTTGGAGAATTGGCAATGCTACTTTGGCTGAACATGCTGTTCTTCCTCGTCTGGTCAACCGAATGGATACCTAAAGAATGGAAGGAAGAGATAATCTTTCCTCAATGGTAGCAGAAAGGTAGCCGTAGCGTTTGCTCGAATTACAGAGGAATCACCCTCCTGTCAGTACCAGGCAAACTATTCAACATAACGTTGCTTGATAAGAGTCTCGAGTTCCTTCGTAAGTGCCACCAGATTCAGCAAGCAGGTTTCATGCCCAACAGATCCACGACCGAGCAGATATACACTATTCGACAGGTCATCGAGAAAGCCCGCGATTTCCGGCGTACAGCATATATTGCAATTGTTGACTTTAAAGAAGCTTTCGACTCGGTCGACCATGAGTCCCTTTGGCTGATACTAAAACGAACAGGACTCCCTGATAAATACTGCCGCCTGTTCAAGGCGCCCTAGAATGGTACAAAAGTCTCTGTCCAGGTTAATGGTTGCCGAAGCCCACTATTCGAGATAGATTCTGGTGTAAGGCAAGGTTGTGTTGCTGCTCCTGAACTTTTCAACGCGGTGATTGATTATGTCATGGATCTAACGACGAATCGATTCCGATTCGGACTGAAATATGGCGGTAGAGTCCTAGCCGATAGCGACTTCGCAGATGATATTGTCCTGATATGCACTTCTGCAGTTGAACTCGAGGCAGCTCTCAATACACTGTCGGAAGAAGCCCTGAAAGTGGGACTACATATTAGCTGAAAGAAAACAAAAAGAATGATCATCGACCCGGCAGGAAAATCCGCCAACTCACCAGCATTCAACGTAATAGGGAACACTATAGAAGTTTTCAAGTCTTTTACTTACCTTGCATCTGTCGTCTCGGATAACGGCTCAATTAAAACAGAAGTCCAGTCGTGCATCGCGAAAGCTGCGTCTATTATGGTTCGATTTTGCCGTTCCTTGGGGTCAAAGCCCAACATTAGCCGAAAAACAAAAATGCGAATCTACAACACGACCGTGACGCAAGTCCTTCTCTACGGTGCTGAAACGTGGCCAGCAGCTGCTTCTGTTCGTGACGCCATAGATGTGGCCCAAACAAACTTCCTAAGATGAATCGAAGGGATCAAGTGGTACGACTTCGTCTCAAACACCCGATTGCGGACACTAACGGATCAGACCCCTAACTCTCGTCAGCTCGCCATAAGAACTCTACGATGGTTTGGCGTAAACCTCTATTTAGTTCTTTATTTGTATGCCTTTTATATTGGCAGATGTAATGGTTTACGTAAATTCCAAAGATAGACGATAAACGTTGGTACATGGTCTTTATTAAATAACGTGAGAGTACACATAGAGAAAATAAGGTAGCACAAGTTATATATATATATATATATATATATATATATATATATATATATATATATATATATATATATATATATATATATATATATATATATATATATTACAGCGTGAATGACAAACTTTGTAACTGTCACTTTTAAAGGAGGCTGGATGTATCAATTGACAGTTTTTTTTTACAACATTTACGGTACTAATATACTATAGTAGTATATCAGGGGTCCCTTAAAGTAGTAAGAGAGGTATTATTTCTAAACTAACAAGACCAAACCCACTTCTGGACCAATCAGAGATGTTTCTAGGTATATTGAATATAAACAGGAGTGACGTCAGACCGCTTTCTAAGAATGCTAGCATAGATTTGCACAATCGCCAATGATGAAAATCAACTTATGCAAGAAACTAAGAAATCGATAATCTAACAAAGCTTCGAGTGTGTTAATATGGGAATTCTATTTTTAATAAGGCTTCCTGGGAATTTTAAATGTATGAGTGCGTGGTTGCCAATGCACAAAGGAACCTTCATAAATTACTTGACATATTAGGTGTTACGTTTAAGGCGAAAGGAAATTTATTTAGTAGGCACATAGAAATTAGGATAGAAAAAGGTAAGGCATGTTGTAATATGATATTAAGAAGTCAGCTTAGGGATATTAAAAAGATCAAAGTAGATAAAGAGGTTTTCAGAGCTAAAATCTTAGGTATAATAAAGGTTTACAATTGTTTACCAACTAAAGGTATATCTGGGTGAATGTCTACTCCCATGCACATGATATAAATGTTAAAATATGATTAGAATATTTTTTATCCTTTCGCAAGCCGATTGACCTAGCTTCACTTCTAGGCTTGGGTCGGTATAATACGCAAGTACCAATTTTCAATATGTAGGCTCTATTAAGAGATATCAATGTAAGAAAAAACATATCAGAACATCATCACACTCTAGCTTTTGAGAGTTGGATGAACCAACGAATCAAACGTTCAATTTTGACCCTTTTTTACTTAACATTATCAAATAATTATGGATGGTTGAGGTAGTAAGGGGGCTATAGGGTGAGGCTTGGCGTAATGAGATGAAACTTGGATATCTGTTTATGGAGAATATTAAATCAGTTTCTTTCGGTTACTATCGTGTTTAAACTTTAAATAAAATGAAAAATGTAATGTAGAGCCAAGATGTGTTTGTTTAGTTTTAGTGGCAAAAATTTTCCAAAACTTTTATGTTCTCGCCGGTATCATTTAGCAATGGTGTCTAGGATAAACGAGAAGTACTAATATTCATTGCTGAATGCCAATGGCACTCTTTATTGCACATCTTAAAGGGTCGAACTATAGGTAGTTGAGGTAGTAATGAGACCATACGGTGAGGCTTGGCTATCGGTATATGGCGAATATTAAATCGTTTTTTTTCGGTTATTATTGTGTATAAACTTTAAATAAAATGAAAACTTTAATGTAGAGCCAAGATGTGTTTGTTTACTTTTAGTGGCATAATTTTCTCAAAGCTCTTATGTTCTCGTTGGTTTCATTTAGCAATGGTGTGTAGGATAAACGAGAAGTACTAATATCCATTGCTGTATGCCACTGGCACTCTTTATTGTACATCTTAAATGGTCAAACTATGGGATAGTTAGAGTAGAAGAGTAGGATATTTTTATTTATAACACGTACATAAATAAATGTCACAAAACAGGGCACATGCCTGGTGGCATACTTTAGCGCTGAAAATATTGCCAACGAAAATACACAGCCATTTTCTAACTAAATTTTACAACAACGAAAAAGAAAATCCTAATGAACAAAATGCTTAGCATGTCATAAGATATTTCTTCACCAGTCTTAGAAAATGTCGCTTGTTGCTACATTCTCGAACTGATGCAGGAATTGAGTTCCAGATTTTTGGGCCAATGTGACGGATGCTGAATCCCGCTCTCGATGTCGGGCGAATTTCGCACGAAAAGTCTGAACGATGCGTAGTATGATAATTATGAAATTGAGAATTAGTTGAGAAAATGCCGGAGAAATTTACAGGTAAATTACTATATTGATAATCATGACAAATACTAGAGATAGAAATTAAATGAAGTTGGTCAAAGAGAAAATTCCTGAAGTCCCATATAGGTGTCTAACTGAAGTTCTGCAATCAATATTAAAAAGAATCCTCATTGCTTTATTCTGAAGTATTTGAAGAGATTTGAAAACAGACGGAAAGGTAGATGCCCAAACCGAAATGTAATAGATAAAATATGGGTGTACAAAAGAATAATAAATAGATTTTATAATAGCTTTAGTAAAAAATTTACAAAGACGATTTCGCATGCCAATTTTTCGGTAAATTTTTAACGACAGTGTTTTTACATAATTATGAAACGACAAATTTTCATCTAAAATAATCCCAAGATATTTGAACTGATCCACCCGTCTTAATTCAAAACCATTCAAAAAAAGAGAGAAGGTATCTGACACTACTGATCCAGTTCGCGAAAATAACATATACTGGCATTTTTTTTCATTAAGAGCTAGTAAATTCCTTGAATACCAAACAGATACAGTTAGTAACGTACTTCCAAGGTTCTGGAAAAGAACTGATAGGTCCCGGTGAGAAGCAAAAATTACTAAATCATCAGCAAACATTATAATTTTACAAAGAGGCAAAACTTCTGGCAAATCATTTATAAAAAAAATAAATAGAATAGGCCCAAGGACAGAGCCCTGAGGTACTCCGTAATTAATGGGAAAAGTTTCGGAACGGAGTTCACAAGATTTATCAACACAATCTAGTCGTCTCCCAGAAAGGTAAGATGCAAAAAATTTAACAGCTTGTGTTGAAAACCCATAAGACTTGAGTTTAAAAAGAAGCAACGAATGATTTACGGTGTCAAACGCCTTTGCGACATCAATAAAAATTGCCAACGCTTGTTGACCATCATCTAGTGAATCATTAATATTTAGTAAAAGCTCAAGAAGTGCCAGTTCAGTTGACTTTCCTTTTATAAAACCATATTGAGACGTGTGTAAAATCTTGCTATGAAATATATACTTTTGTAATTTACTTTTTGTAAGTTTTTCCAAAATTTTGCTGAAAACCAAAAGTACATATATGCCTCTATAATCTGAAGGGTGAGTTGAACTCCCAGCTGTAGGTAATGCTATAACATATGCTTTTTTTTAAATTTCAGGAAAAACCCCATGCATAAGTGATAAATTAAAAATATGTGCCAGCAAAGGTGAAATGCTTGACGCTATTTGTTTTACGGTTTGAGCCGAAAATCCAAATTCGTCCATAGAAAAACTCCATTTAAGCTTCAGAATAACTTTTTCAATCTCATGAGGCTTAATCTCAGAAAAAGAAAACGAATTTTCCGCATGTTGCTCATTAACTGGAACAGAGGGGAAATTCAGTTGCATATTCATAGTCGATGCAAGTCTAGAACCAATATTACTGAAATAATCTACAAAAGCATTTAAAATTTCATTGGGCTCTGTAACATTTTCCCCATTTAAAACAAGGCAATTAACACTAGTATTCTTACGACTATGAGGACGTATCTTTTCATTTATCAATTGCCATTTTTTTCTCATATCCGATTTATACTCCAAAAATTTCTATTTATAATATTTTCTCTTCTCATGTCTGATAATTGAATTTAGCTTTTTCATATAAACTCTTAATTCTTAAAACGACTCAGGTGTCTGTAATTTAAAATAATTCTTAAATTTTCTATTTTTATGTTTTAACGATGCCAAAATACCTTCAGTAATCCATGGGTCAAATTTCTGCGCAAACTTTCCATGCGAAACTCGTGTTGAAGAATCCCGATCCCGCAGTCGCATCATTTGATCAATAAAATATGAAAACGCAAAATTTGCGTCATCTGAGCCATAAACCGAACTCCACTCATGGTCACCAATTAACTGACGTAGAACTTTGCAATCAATCCAACTATATCACTTTTTTGAATTATCCATTGTTGAATCTCGATGTTGTTTATTACTATCATTTAAATTTAAAAGAACACTCACTGGAAAATGATCTGACATATCAGACAAAATTACTGACGATTTTTCAGCATCAAATAAAACAGGAGAAAAAAATATATTATCTAATAATGTAGCTGTGTTAGCTGAACTCTTGTCGGCAGAGAAATACTTGGAAGAAAATTAGAACACAACATCATACTCAAAAACTCCTTATTATTTCCAACATCAAGATTCAAAAGATTAAAATTAAAATCACTCAAAATAATAACCAGTTTTTTCAACGTTTCCAGATTTTTCAACAGCGGTTCAAAAACTTCAAAAAATATGTTTGGGTTACCCGACTGAGATTGATAAACAGACCCGAAAATAAATGGACTACAGCCCAAAGGTACAACTTCAACAAAAATAGTCTCACAGAACCCTTCATCAAATACAGACAAATCACTGAGAATACTAAAAGACCAGTCATCACGAATATAAAGCATCTGACCTCCTCTCGCATTCTGACACCTTGTACGCGAAATGCACTTCATCCCGGGCAGATCTAACATTGTAAGGGGTGTATTAGCAGACAGAAAAGTTTCGCAAACTCCAACAATGTCTATAGGACTAGATGCAAGCAAAAGCTTCAGTTCATTGAATGCACTTTGTATCCCCCGGGCATTTACATGTAACGATCTGATCGGAAAATCACAACTTTTTGTTTTATCCGATAGAAACTCGCCTGAAGAATAATCACATTCAGGTAGATTATTTACATAAGGCATATCTTTATCACTTCCGGTAGCTGAATTTAGAATAACATCTAATTTCAAACGAGAATCAAGAAAACACTGAAAACGATCCATAAAACAAAAAAAGAAAAGAAAAATTCACAGCTTCTTAGTTTAGACGACAGGTTCATATGACACATTGCGAATCTGAACTACGTCGGAAATCATTTTACACGGAATGATTTGCGAACCGCACTTGACATAAATAACACCTCGTAAAGTCCATACATTTTTCAATTCAAAATTATTGCGCGCAAGCTTGTAGATTTCTTGTCTTTCCCTGGTTAGAGCCTCATTTACATATATTCGGGTACCTTTCAAATTCTTGCGATTGCGCAGGATCTCAACTACAGATGCCTCAGTAAAAAATGCAAGTTCAATCGGAGTTTTTATTTCCGAGGCACCTCCCAAACGCCTTGCACCCTTGACAACGGATTTATCAAGATTAAGTCCCATTTCACTGTTAAGTCGAGCTAATACTTTCTCACCAAGGTGAGGAAAATCACGCGCGGGAGAGTCTATCCCAGATACAATGACCTTAGTCAGAAGAGAAGACTGGTTTATATCATCCAGCTTAGTTTCAAGCTTTTGGAGCTTTGCGCAATTTTGGACAATTCTCGCCCGCAAATCGCCAAGTGATTTCTCAAGCAGTTCAAATTTACCCTTGAATTGCAGATCGATCGCCTCATAGACAGATTGCGTAACAGTATCAAGAAAATCTAACTTAATCTGTGTCACCGGAGAACTCCCTAATCTACTGCACTGCTCTTCCACTCTCCTACGAATTTCATCCTGTATGCCGTCACGAAGGTTAACAATTTCTGACTGCATCAAGTTAACCGACTCAGATAAATCCGCGGCTAAACCTTCCGAGTCCTCCGTACACACCCTTATCGCTCTCTGAACATTTTTTCTGCCCTCTCTCAGCGCTTCTTCATATTTCTCCGCGTAAGCCCATATATTCTCGGACGTTACTATTTTAATTTCGTCAGTTCCGTAACAGCAAACTTCATAATTACTTCCATCACCTTTGACAGGTATCACCTGCGTAATTTTGCAAGGCCACAGCTTTTAATATTTAATTTGAGCAAACGCCCGGTTTCCCACTTGCATAGCTTCAGCAAATTAAAAAATTAAAAAAAAAGCAAAATCTCTCTCTCAAAACGTCCGCAAACCTTCTGTGCATGAATGCCTAGCAGCGACTGATGACAGTGGGCGGGATCAAAAAAAGGTAGAGCTGAAAACAGCCAATGTAAAATTTACCAAGTATCCAAGTTAAAATATCCAAAAAAGTATGATACAATTCTCTTGTGTTAACTAGTCAATGACTGAATCTATACTGATCAAACAGTTCGTGGTAACGAACTGTAAGTAAGGAGCGACCCGGCTCAATGGTAACCGAAACTCTAAAAAACGGGATTTTGATACCAATAGATACATCAAAAGAATCAGATTTTAATTCTGATTTCAAATATATAAGTTTCATTAAGTTTAATCTTACCCATCAAAAGTTACGTGCCTGAGAAAATTTGGCTGATTTTCGAAAAAAGGGGGAAAGACCCCCTAACAGTTATAGAATCTTACTGAAAATCACACCATCATATTCAGCGTATCAGAGAACCCTACTGTAGAGGTTTCAAGCTCCTATCTACAAAAATGTGGAATTTTCCATTTTTTGCCAGAAGAAAGATCACGGGTGCGTGTTTATTTGTTTGTTTGTTTGTTTTTTTTTTTTTTTTTTTACCACGGGGGTTCGTTTCGAACCATTGGTACAAGAATAAAGTTGGAGGGCTAATTGGAACTGAAAATAAAATTTCAATTGCCCATTTTAAGTGACCAAAAAAAATGGAGGGCAACTAGGCCCCCTCCCACGCTCATTTTTTTCCCAAAGTCACCCGATCAAAATTTTGAGATAGCCATTTTGTTCAGCATGGTCGAAAATATGATAAAAATGTCTTTTAGGATGACTTGATCCCCCAAAGTCCCCAGGGGGAGGGCTGAAAGTTATGAACTTTACTCAATGTTAACTTATAGTATTGGTTATTGGGAAGTATACAGACTGTTGCCGAGGAGTTTTTTTCTGGGCGGTGGGGGCAGGCGAGGGGGGCCGGCGATATGGAAGGATCTTTCCATGAAGGACGTTTTCATGGGGGAAGGGACATTGCTATGAAAAGGCGGAAAGAATTTTCGAGAAAAGGCGGAAAGACCCCCTAAAAGTTATAGAAACTTAATGAAATTCACAGCATCATATTTAGTGTATCAGAGAACCCTACTGTAGAGGTTTCAAGCTCCTATCTACAAAAATGTGGAATTTTGCATTTTTTGCCAGAAGAAAGATCACGGGTGCGTGTTTATTTATTTTTTTTTTTTTCCCCAGGGGTAATCGTATTGACCCAGTGATCCTAGAATATCGTAAGAGGGCTCATTGGAACGGAAATTAAAAGTTCTAGTGCCCTTTTTTAGTGACAAAAAAAAATGGAGGGCAACTAGGCCCCCTCCCACTCTCATTTTTTTCTCAAAGTCACCCAATTAAAATTTTGAGATAGCCATTTTGTTTAGCATAGTCGAAAATCTAATAAATATGTCTTTTACGATGACTTAATCCCCACAGTTCCCAGGGGAAGGGCTGCAAGTTATGAACTTTGCCCATTGCTTACATATTGTATTGAATATTGGGAAGTATACAGACATTTTCAGGAAGAATTTTTTTCTGGTGGGGGGGGGGGGGGCTGGAGGAGGGGGTTACTCGGGAGAATCTTTCCGTGGAGGATGTTTCTTTTGGGGTAAGGGACATTTCTATGAAGGGGGCGCCGGATTTCCAAGCATTATTTAAAAAACGATCAGAAATTAAATTAAAAAAAACTAGTTTTTTTAACTGAAAGTAAGAGGCAACATTAGAACTTCAAATGAACAGAAATTATTACGTATATGATGGGGTCCTCCCCCAAGTCAATACCTCGCTCTTTACGCTACAGTTTTTTTTAGTGCTTTCAAAAGAGCTATCTATTCTAATCAAAAGGCCGTTGTGATTCAGGGGTGTGTGTATTAAAATTTTTTTTTAACTTTTAACGTAAAGAGCGTGTTATTGACTAAGGGGAGAACCCCATAATATACTTAATAGAATAAACTTAAAAAAAAAAAAAAACAAAAAAAAAACAAGCGATACAGCTCAATATTAAGCCAAAAATTTAAAAACGGGACTTTGATGTCAATAAATTTATAAAAAGAATGGGCTTATAACGCTGATTCTAAATATATGAATTTTATTAAGTTTAGTATTTTTCATCAAGGCTACGAGCCTGAGAAAACTTACCTTATTTTTTAAAGAGGGGGGAAACATCCCCTACAAGTGAAAAATTTTTAATGAAAATTATACCGTCAGATTCGGCGTATCAGAAAACCCTATAACATAGGTTTCAAGCTCATATCTGCAAAAATCTGCAACTTTGTATTTTTTGCCAGAAGAAAAATATACGAATATAGAAGTTCGTTACGTAAGTTAATTTGTAAATTACGTCAGAACCTAATTTAGAGACAGCCATTTAGCAAAAGAAAAGTAAAATTTTTATGCAAATTTTGTTTACTTATTCAATGACGGCGAGCCAAAACAAAAGCTGCATTAACTAAAAAACGATCAGAAATTAAATAAAAAAACAAGTTTTTTAAACTGAAAGTAAGGAGCGACATTAAAACTTAAAACGAACAGAAATTATTCCGTATAAAAGGGCTGTCCCCTCCTCAACGCCTCGCTCTTTACGCTAAAGTTTGACTCTGTCTCACAACTTTATTTTTTAAAACAATAAAAAACTTTAGCGTAAAGAGCGAGGCGTTGAGGAGGGGACAGCCCCTTTCATATACGGAATAATTTCTGTTCGTTTTAAGTTTTAATGTCGCTCCTTACTTTCAGTTTAAAAAACTTGTTTTTTTTATTTAATTCATGAGTAAGGATGCTATAGGGTGAAGCTTGGCTTAATGAGATGAGACTTGGCTATCGCTATATGGAGAATATTAAATCGGGTTCTTTCGGTTATTATTGTGTTTAAACTTTAAATAAAATGAAGACTTTAATGTATAGCCAAGATGTGTTTGTTTACTTTTAGTGTCAAAAGTTTTGCAAAGCTCTTCTATGCCTTGTTCAACTACGCTCGGGGCTACATCCAATGGTTAACATCACTAAAATATTCTTTTAAAAAGTTATCTGACCATTCGAGGTCATTATCTTTAATAATATTAGAAGGTGTATTGTCAAAATACACACTACCACCAAAACATTTCCTTAAGAAGTTACTACATCATTCAAGGTCACTATTGTCAACAAATGGTGATTCAATGAACTACTAGTACTAACAACTTACTATACTACCAAGCCACCTGAGGTAGGCCCAGGTACGTTTTATCTAGAAAATATCAGAAAATATTTAAGGTATAGTACAAATAGATTGCAAAAAATACTAAAATAGAACTACTACTAACAACTCGCTGTAACATAAAGCCACCTGAGGCCGATACAGATACGTTTTATCAAGAAAACATCTGAAAATGTTCAAGGTATAGTATAAATGCCTTGCAAAAAAAAACGTGAAAATATTACTACTACTAACAACTCACTAAACGACCATTAAATCTGAAGTCGCTCAGGGACGTTTAACCAAAAAAATAATTTGGAATACTTAAGGTATAGTATGAATGGCTTGCAAAAAAACATAAAAACACTATTATTACTACCAACAACCCAATGCAACATAAAGCAGCCTGTGGTCGACAAATGTATGTATTATCAAGAAAATATTAGAAAATGTTTAATGTATAGTATGAATGGCTTGCAAAAAACATGAAAATACTACTACTACTAACCATTCACTGCACTACCAAGACACCTGATGTGGACACAGGTGCGTTTTATCATGAAAATATCTGAAAAAGTTTAAGGTGTAATATGATTGGCTTAAAAAAAAACGCGAAAATACTATTACTACTAAAAACTCACTACACGACCGATGACAACCTTTATTGTACATCTTCAATGGTCGAACTATGAGTAGTTGAGGTAGTAAGGAGACCATAGGGTAAGGCTTGGCTATCGGTATATAGAGAATATTAAATCAGTTTTTTTCGGTTATTATTGTGTATACCCTTTAAATAAAATGAAAAATTTAATATAGAGCCACGATGTGTTTGTTTACTTTTAGTGGCAAAAGTTTTTCAAAGCTTTTATGTTCTCGTCGGTTTCATTTAGCAATGGTGTCTAGGATAAACGATAAGTACTAATATCCGTTGCTGCATTCCCCTGGCACTCTTTATTGTACATCTGAAATGGTCAAACTATGGGATAGTTGAGGTAGTAAGGAGGCCGTAGGGTGAAGCTTGGCGTAATGAGATGAGACTTGGCTATCGGTATACGGAGAATATTAAATCGGGTTCTTTAGGTTATTATTGTGTTTAAACTTTAAATAAAATGAAAAAGTTATCTGAACATTCGTGGTCATTATCTTGAATAATGTTAGAGGGTGTATCGTCAAAATTCACACTACCACCAAAAACAATGCCTTAAGAATTTCCTACAACATTCAAGGTCATTATTGTCAACAGCTGGTGATTCAATGAACTACTAGAACTAAAAACTTACTACACTACCAAGCCACCTGAGGTATGGTACAGTACAAAGTACAGTACGTAAGGTATAGTACAAATGGCTTGCAAAAAAAAACACGAAAATACAAGTACTACTAACAACTCAATGTAACATAAGGCCTCCTGAGGCCAATAAAGATACGTTTTATAAAGAAAATATCTGAAAATGTTTAAGGTATAGTATAAATGCCTTGCAAAAAAAAGGTGAAAATACTACTGCTACTAACAACTCACTAAACGACAAGGCAACCTGAGGTCGCTCAGGTACGTTTTATCAAGAAAATATGTTTGAATATTTAAGCCATAGTATGAATGGCTTGCAAAAAACACGATAATACTATTATTACTGTTAACAACCCAATGCAACATAAAGCAGCCTGAGGTCGACAAAAGTACGTTTTATCAAGAAAATGTTAGAAAATGTTTAATGTACGGTATGAATGGATTGCAAAATAAAACGTGAAAATACTACTACTACTACTAACAACTCATTGGACTACCAAGACACTCGAGGCGGACACAGGTACGTTTTATCATGAAAATATCTGAAAAAATTTAAGGTGTGATATGAATGGCTAACAAAAAAATCGCGAAAATACTATTGCTACTAACAACTCACTACACGACCAAGCAACCAAGGGTCGCTCAGGGACGTTTTATCAAGAAAATATCTGGATGTTTTATCATTAAAATATCTGAAAATATTTAACATATAGTATAAATGGCTTGCAAAAAAACACGAAAATAGAAATACTACTAACAACTCGCTGTAACGTAAAACCACCTGAGGTCGATACAGATACGTTTAATCAAGAAAATATCTGGAAATGTTTAAGGTATTGGTGTCTAGGATAAACGAGAAGTACTAATATCCTTTGCTATGTGCCACTGGCACTCTTTATTGTACATCTTAAATGGTCGAAATCAGTTTCTTTCGGTTATTATTTTGTTTAAATTTTAAATAAAATGAAAACTTTAATGTAGAGCCAAGATGTGTTTGTTTAATTTTAGTGGCAAAAGTTTTTCAAAGCTTTTGTGTTCTCGCCAGTTTCATTTAGCAATGGTGTCTAGGATAAACTTGAAGTACTAATATCTTTTGCTGTATGTTACTAGCACACTTTATTGTACATCATAAATGGTCAAAATATGAGTAGTTGAGGTAGTAAGGAGGCCATAGGGTGAGGCTTGGCGCAATGACAAAAGTTTTGGCTATCAGTATATGGAGAATATTAAATCCGGTTCTTTCGGTTACTATCGTGTTTAAACTTTAAATAGAATGAAAAATTTAATGTAGAGCCAAGATGTGTTTGTTTACTTTTAGTGGCAAAAGTTTTCAAAGCTCTTTTATGTCTTGTTCAACTGCGCTATGGGCTACATCAAATGAAATATTAACATCACTAAAATATTGTTTTAAAAAGTTATCTGACCATTCGAGGTCATTGTCTTCAATAATTTTAGAAGGTGTATCGTCCAAATTCACTCTACCACCAAAACAATCCCTTTAAGAATTCACTACACCGTTCAAGGTCATTATCGTCAACAGCTGGTGATTCAGTAAACTACTAGCACTAACAGCTTACTGCACTACCAAGCTACCTGAGGTGGACAAAGGTGTTTTTAATCATGAAAATATCTGAAAATATTCAAGGTATGGTAAAATTGTCTTGCAAAAAACACGAAAATAGAATTACTATATGTAACAACTCGCTGTAACATAAAGCCACCTGAGGCCTATACAGATATGTTCTATTATGAAAATATCTGTTTTATCATGAAAATATCTAATTACCTTACAGTGCAGTGTTATCACCTACTGTACAGTCCGAAAATAAGCCAAAATTCAAAAGTAGTTTCTGGAACAGAATGCTTATAACATATATTAGGCAATAAGCAGAGGAGGGGAGGGTTCCTGCCGCAAGAGCCGTATGTACCTGCCGGTATTTAGTTACCCTTAAATTGCGGGGAATTCTCGAGCGGGTCCCGACACTTCCCTTGTTCTTAGTATTGTGTGATTCAGTAGACTTTGGCTGTTTGAGAGTGAAGACGCTGGCTGGTTTTGAGTGAAGACACCCCAGACACTCTTCATATTTCGTTCTTTATGGGCGAAAAAAGTGATACAGGTCACGGTGGAAAGATTATTATCAATCCTGTGCTAAACTACATTTCAAGCTCGATGAGAACGGGAGAAAAAGTGGAAGTGATTATTTCAAAAGCCGTGAGTTTCTTCTCGTTTGATGATATTATTGACGCAAAGACTTTACTCCACCAGGAATTAAAAATCGAAACTCGCCTAATCAGGCATACTAAGAAGGAGGAAGAAAATGCTATAGACATTTGCAATGGTTCGCTCAAACGGCTAATCGTGACGAAAGTCTAATTCCAACGTTTGACATATTGTTACTTTTCTCCGTTCCTGCAGTGGATGAAAGTACATGTGCTACGGCTGTCTGTCACTTAACGGAAATTAAGCGAAAAGTTGATGGACTTTATCACATAGCGCAAAATAAGTCGATCCCGCGGGTGCCTGGCAAACCGACCGACGAGCCAACTCAAAGACCTTGCTATGCCGTTGTTCTTAAGAACATGCCGAATAGTTTGAACACTCCTACTACCCGAAAGGAGTTTATTGACACATTGTGTCCCAATGGTGACGATATAAATGAGCTCCTCAAGTCAAAAAGCAATGAAAATTAGTTTTAGAATCGAAGAAAACAGCAGATGCAGTTGTCGCTTCGTTGAAGAATAACAGTCAGGGTGTTACGGAATCTGTCCGCTCGCCGAGCCACATTGGTTTCCTGAAATGAGTCCCGGAGAACTTCGATGAACAGTCACTCAACCCGCTCATCCCAAATACCGTAAAAATACTGCAATTTGGTACCTCACGTGTCTTCAAAGTACATTTCGAATCAAAAGCCGAGCTCGAGTTTTTTCTTCGTAATTCTGTGAAAATGCACTACGGCAAACTACCAGCACAGCCTTTTGTATTTTTGTTGAAACGGTGTTATTAGTGTCATTTAAATGGTCATCTGGCAGCTGAATGCACAAATTAACCAAAGTGTTTGAAGTGTGGATCAACTGATCACACTTCCAATCGCCTAAACAAGATCAATCAGCCAGCCCTCTGCAAGAGCTCCAACTCAAGTGGACACACATGCTATTGAGTACGCTGTCCTACAAACAAGTCTACAAAGTTTGATATGAAATCTTGTGTTTCTCGAATTTCATGAACCGTGTGTCTTGGAACATAAACGGCAACTGTGCTGACCAATCTTTAATAATAGCTGATGCTGAAAACCAGCCATATTGTAAGTTTTCAAGGGCACTTTACCCTTCGACTGTCTGTGAATCAGTTAGACACCTTTCAGTCTCATTTGATGTATGATGTTCCTGCTGAGCGTAAGCAGGCCCTTGGTCGACCCTCTGGTGGACTTGTAACTTATGTTCGGAGAGATATTGAGAAAAAGATTTTATTCTCAACGCAAAATATCCTTGCAGTGCAAGTAGGTGGTAATTTAGTAGTAGTTAACGTGTATCTGCCGACAGATTACCGGGATGACCATTCAGACTCGCTTTTTTCCAGAAGTATCGATAAACTATCAGAGTGCCTTCTCCTAGCTAGACGTAAGAAACTCCCTACAATTATTTCAGGTGATTTTAATTGCTTGTTGAGTGCTAATGTCAACGAGATTGATAGTATTGTATCTAGTCTTCGGGAAAATATGATTTACGGTTTACTTGATGACTCATTTATCGTGTCAGGCAAAACACAAAAATTTACATACATACATAGCTCAGGTTCCACATCTGATCTTGACCATTTGATTTGTTCAAAACAGCTTTCCTGCTCTCACGTAGCGCGTCTTTGATACTCCCTTTTCTTCGGACCACTTCTCAGTAGAATTGAATATAGCACCTTCCTCTTCAAGTACTCGCCAAACTAGTCAGAAAGTAAGATCGCAGAAATGGGTAGAGCTTACGGATTGGAATAAAAAGGATTCCTTCCTTTACAATCATGTATGTGAAAGCATTATATCAAATTAAAAGTTCCATTTAATCTGCCAATGATATCCACTCCTAGCCGCGAAAAGAAAGCGCGAATTCAGCTTAACACGTACACTGCTCAGTTGTCACATGCACTTCGTCTAGCTGAGGAAGCAGAAGTGCCAAAACAAAAAATCAAAACAGGAAAACAAGTAAAGGGGTGGTCAGAAAATGCGGCTTTAGTTGATGCGTGTGATAAGGTTAAATTGTGGCTCTCTATATGGAAAGATTGCGGATGTCCACGAACCGGAATAGTGAATGAAATCCGTCTTCGCACCAAACATAAATTTGCCAAAGAGCTAGCTAACCATTGCACAAAAATTATTTTTAAGTCAACGGAAATTGCTCTGCTAAAACCCAATAATATTTGGAGGTCCATGCATGATAAAAACCAGCCACTGATGCATTGTTAATCCCAATAGAGGCGTTGAAAGCAAACAATGAACAAGAGTTTTTACCCCCGTGCCCAGAAAAAAGCACAAAATTCAAATATTATCTCAATAACCAACTACCACATGAAAGCCACACCGATCGTGTTGTATCAGTTTCTGACATTTGGAACGCCCTCCGTCATCTTGAAAAAAAGATCGCAAGGTATTGACAAAATTTCTGCAGTCCGCCTACAAAACCCGTCGTTTCTGCTTATTGAACATTTTACCCTGTTACTCCAAATGATTTTGCACAAGGTATTGTTCCTAGTACGTTTTGCGTCGGAAGTCTTACACCGGTACCAAAAAATTGAAAGCCTCCCGGGGAATGCACATCATTTCGACCTATAATAGTATCTACAACTTTTTGCAAGATATTTGAGCTTTTGATTATTGGGGAAATTAATACAAAATGCTACACACCGCCTTTCCAGTTCGGTTTCCAGAATGGGCTTGGTTGTGGACGTGCTTTAAGTGCGGTAGTTTCAGTGTTATAGGATGCCAAAAATTCTGACGAATCTGTCGCTCTTGGCATACATAATATACGACGAGCTTTTGACTCATTAATACACGAACAGGTTGTAGTTGAAATAGCAAAGTGTGGCGTCCAATATGACACACTCCTACCCCTGAAAAATATGTATGAAAACCGCGAGGGAGAAATCAAGATTAAGTATGAAAAGCAAACAGATTCTTTTAGAATCCCAGTAAAGAAGGCTGATCGTCAAGGCGCATCTACTTCTGCCCCAGCTTTCAATAATAGCGTGATTCCTGCACAAGAAAATTATATAAAGTCTTGCATTTCTAAAAGTATAGATCTTTCCCTAGTTTCCTTTGCTGATGACTTATTAAACATTGCCCGTGAGCTTGGAAGAATTGAAGAAAATTTTAAATTGTTGAAAGAGAGTATGTAGCTATTGGTTTTGAATTCAAAGCTTCGAAGTCAAAAGTGCTATTATTCAACGCAAGGTAAAAAGAAGACAAGCGTACTCTTCTAGCAACATTGTAAACCAAACCATTTCACGTGCCAGAATTGTTACCTGTAAAAATAATGTGAGAATAGACAGTGAAATCACAGGTAAAATAAAAAGGGCATTGGTAGAAAATATTACTAAAAAATTATAAAAATGAATAGAAGGAAAACAAAACGCATATGAACATTATTGCTACTATTGATCATATAATCAATGAAACCTGTAGATGATACCTCAGTAGAAATAGTGTATAACTTAAAATGGAATAGTGATTATTCTACCGGTTATGATCTAAGAGAAGATAGTAGCTTTAGTATCAAGAGAGACAACATGATGAATTGTTTTATGGAACAGATTCAAAATGTCAAAAGTTGTTCAAGAATATTAATAATTCATAATAATGAATGTGATATACTTTTATGATAATTTTCTATGTCTCGTTATTTCAATAAAAATATTTTATGCATTACTTTGTCATATTTCCATTATTTTAGGGTACCCTAGCAAGTCAAATGTTTAGAATGTTTATTAAAAAGTCGAAGATGTAGGAACAGGAATTTTTAGAGATAAAGATACTGCTAACAGGCTCATAGGGGATACATTAGAAACTGAGATAGGTTAACAGAACTAATACCAAAGTCTGAGCATACCCCAATACTAAGCAAAACTTTTTCAAAAGACATTATTCTATGGGTTAAGCTTTTTTTAAATATGTAAATATGTATATTTTTCCAAATAGTTTTTGTTTGTTGAATATATTTTTTTAAGCACTAAACATGTTTTAGCTTACTTTCCATTTTATCTACGACTTATATATATTGTTTAGCTCTAGGATACCGTTTGAAAAATAAAGGAACATTTTTTTTTCTGAAAATTGAAATAAACTTCTCAAACACAAGGAGCATAGTGAGAGGTGACACCTTTTCACTACCAGTACTGCTGCAATCTTTATACCTATAGTTATAGACGACACTTTACACCTATAGTTATAGATGGCAGCACACTCGCTCAGACAAACGGATATAGTGAGAGAGACATGCAAAAAAGTAAGGTTTAAATAAACCTAAATTTTACATGTTTACATACTTTAAAAAGAAAGCTAAACCCATAGAATAATGTCTTTTGAAAAAGTATTGCTTTGTAAGGCGGTATGCTCAGACTCTGGTATAATTTCTGTTACCCTATCTCAGCTTCTAATATATCCCCCTATGAGCCTGCCAGCAGTATCTTTATCTCTGAACATTCCTTTTCTTACATCTCTGAATTTTTAATAACCATTCTAAACGTTTGAATTGCTAGCGTACCCTAAAATAATAGAAATATAAAAAAAATAATGCATTATTTTTATTGAAATAACGACATGTAGAATATTAACATAAAGATATGTTACGTATATTAATATACGTTGTTAATATTATTGTGTAACTTTGAACCTTTTAAATATTTTCCATAAGATAATTTTTCATGTTCTCTCTCTTGATACTAGAGTTACTCTCTTCTCTTGGATCATAACCAGTAGAATAATCATTATTCCATTTTGAGTCATACACTATTTTTACTGAGGTGCCATCTACAGGTTCAATGTGTGTTTCATCTTTGCTATTATTAGGTTCTTTGACTTTACTCTCTTCTCTTAGATCATAACCAGTAGAATAATCATTGCTCCATTTTGAGTCGTACACTTATTTTAATGAAGTTTCATCTACAGGTTCAATATGCTTTTCATCTTTGGTATTAATAGGTTTTTTGACTACATTATCAATAGTAGCAATGGTCAGAGGTGCTTTGTTTACCTTCGATTTATTTTTATATTCATTAGTATTATTGTCTACCAGTGCCCTTTTTATTTTACCTGTGATTTTACTGTCTATTCTCACATTATTTTTCCACAGGTAACAATTCTGGCACGTGTACATGATATGGTTTATAATGTTGCTAGAAGAGTACGCCTGTCTTCTTTTTACCTTCCGTTGAATACTAATACCAGAAAGATGACGATATGATCTATCAACAGGTAACGTATTACCAGAACCATAAGCATGAAGTTGCCACTCATCGTCAACTATTATTTTTATGTTGGCATTCTCTTTGAGCAGTATCTTCTCCGGATATCTCAATCTCGCATATCCACCATCACCATTTTAGAATGCTTTGGGTTGTCCAAAGAATCCTAAACTCGCGCTGTCATGACAACGCACGCATACGTTTCCAATAGTATTACCTATTGTACTTGTTTCGTAGTTCAAATATAAGTCTTTGTCAGCATTCAAAGCAACGATGACTTTATCATGTGTAAACACTTTCCTCGAATAATTAATTTTCACTTTTTTTAAATATGATGCAGGTGTTTATCCTTCCAATGTTTGAAAACTACTCAATTAACACATGCAATGAACTAGGTAGTGTCGATAACATGCCATAGAGTATCACTGGGAGATGCGTGTAGTGTCTATGAGCAGCCATAGAGTACCATTGATAAATCCGTATGAATAAAAAAAATAATTTGCCAAGTCCAAGAAATTCTAACTCGGAAAAAGGAAAAAAAGAATAGTTCTACTACTTCTGTATTAGTGCTAGTGGCATACAGCACAGGATATTAGTATTTCTCGTTTATCCTAGACAATATTGCTAAATGAGACTGGCGAGAACATAAAAGCATAGAAAAACTTATGCCACTAAAAGTAAACAAACACATCCTGGCTCTGCATTAACGTTTTCATTTTATTTAAAGTTTATAGACAATAAAAACCGAAAGAAAACGTTTTAATATTCTCCATATAACGATAGCCAAGTCTCATCTCATCACGCTAAGCCTCACCCTAGATCCTCCTTACTATCTCAAATACACATAGTTCGACCATTTCCTAAGCGACCTCAGGTTGCTTGGTCGTATAGTGAGTTGTTAGTAGTAATAGCATTTTTGCGTTTTTTTCTGTAAGCCATTAATATTACACCTTAAACTTTTTCAGATATTTTAATGATAAAACGTACCTGTGTTCACCTCAGGTGTCTTGGTAGTGCAGTGAGTTGTTAGTAGTAGTAGTATTTTCATGTGTTTTTGCAAGCCATTCATACCATACATTAAATATTTTCTAGTATTTTCTTGATAAAACGTACTTTCGTTGACCTCAGGTTGCTTTTTGTTGCAGCTGGTTGTTGGTAATAATTTTTTCTTGTTTTTGTAAGCCATTCATACTATACCTTAAATTTTCCCACATATTTTCTTGCTAAAACATCCCTGAGTGACCTCTGGTAGCTTGGTCGTGAAGTGAGTTGTTAGTAGTAGTAGTATTTTCACCTTTCTTTTTGCAAAGGCATTCATACTATGCCTTAAACATTTTCATATATTTTCTTGATAAAACGTACCTGTATTGGCCTCATGTGGCTTTATGTTACAGCGAGTTGTTATTAGTAATTCTATTTTCGTGTTTTTTGCAAGACAATTTTACCATACCTTAAATATTTTCAGATATTTTCTTGATAAAACTTACCTGTGTCCACCTCAAGTGGCTTGGTAGTGCAGTAAGTTGTCAGTGCTAGTAGTTTATTGAATCACCAGCTGTTGACGATAATGACCTTGAACGGTGTAGTGAATTCTTAAAGGGATTGTTTTGGTGGTAGAGTGAATTTGGACGATACACCTTCTAAAATTATTGAAGACAATGACCACGAATGGTCAGATAACTTTTTAAAACAATATTTTAGTGATGTTAATATTTCATTCGATGTAGCCCATAGTGCATTTGAACAAGACACAGAAGAGCTTTGAAAAACTTTTGCCACTAAAAGTAAACAAATACATTTTGGCTTTACATTAAAGTTTTCATTTAATTTAAAGTTTAAATACAATAATAATCGAAGGAACCCGATTTAATATTCTCCATATACCGATAGCAAAGACTTTTCTCACTACGCCAGGCCTCACCCTATAGCCTCCTTACTACCTCAACTAATCATAGTTCAACCATTCAAGATGTACAATAAAGAATGCTATTATCATACAACAAAGGATATTAGTACTTCAAGTTTATCCTAGACACCATTGCTAAATGAAACTGGCGAGAACATAAAAGCTTTGAAAAACTTTTGCCAATAAAAGTAAACAAACACATCTTGGCTCAACATTAAAGTTTTCATTGTATTTAATGTTATACAAAATAATAACCGAAAGAAACCTATTTAATATTCTCCATATACCACTAGCCAAGTCTCATCTCATCACTCTATGCCTCACCCTATGGTCTCCTTACTACCTCAACTACCCATAGTTCGACCATTTAAGATGTACAATAAGGAGTGCCAGCAAAGGATATTAGTACTATTCGTTTATTCTAGACACCAATACCTTAAAAATTTTCAGATATATTCTTGATAAAACGTATATGTATTGACCTCAGGTGGCTTTATGTTACAGTGAGTTGTTAGTAGTAGTTCTATTTTTGTTTATTTTTTTGCAAGCCATTCATACTATACCTTACATATTTTCATATATTTTCTTGATAAAGCGTCAAAACATTTTCTTAATAAAATGTCCCTGGGCGACCTCAAGCTGCTTGGTCGTGTAGTGAGTTGTTAGTAATAATAGTATTTTCGTAGTTTTTTGTAAGCAAGTCATATTACACTTTAAACTTTTTCAGATATTTTCATGATAAAACGTACCTGTGTCCAGCTCAGGTGTCTTATTAGTGCAGTGAGTTGTTAGTAGTAGTAGTTTTTCATGTATTTTTGCAATCTATTCATACCATACATTCATTATTTTAGTTAATAATATTAATTATTAAAGATTTTCTAATATTTTCTTGATAAAATATACTTCTATCGACCTCAGGTTGCTGTATGTTGCAATGGGTTCTTAGTAGTAGAAATAGTAGTTTCATGTTTTTTACAAGCCATTCATACTATACCTTAAATATTCCCATATATTTTCTTGATAAAACCTCCCTGAGTAACCTCAGGCTGCTTGGTCGTGTAGTGAGTTTTTAGTAGGAGTTGTATTTCCACCCTTTTTTTTTACAAGGCATTCATACTATACCTTAAAAATTTTCAGATATTTACTTGATAAAACGTGTCTGTATTGGCCTCAAGTGGCTTTTTGTTACAGTGAGTTTTTAGTAGTAGTTCTATTTTCATGTTTTTTTGCAAGCCATTTGAGATAGCCTCCTTAATATCTCAACTACCCATAGTTCGACCATTTCCTGAGCGACCTCAGGTTGCTTGGTGGTGTTGTGTGTTGTGAGTATTTTCGCCTTTTATTTGTAAGCCATTCACATTACACCTTAAACTTTTTCCGATATTTATCATGATAAAACGTACCTGTATCCACCTCAGGTGTCTTGGTAATGCAGTGAGATGTTAGTAGTAGTAGTATTTTCACTTTTTTTGGCAGTCCATTTATACCATATATTAATTATTTTCTAATATTTTCTTGATAAAACGTACTTTTACCGACGTCAGGCTGCTTTATGTTGCAGTGGTTTGTTAGTAGTAGTAATAGTATTTTTGTGTTTTTTGCAAGCCATTCATGTTATACCCTAAATATTCCAACATATTTTTTTTATAAAACGTCCCTGAGCGACAACAGGTTGTTTTGTCGTGTAGTGAGTTATTAGTAGCAGTAGTATTTCACCCTTTTTTTGGAAGGCATTCATACTATATATGATTATATGATCTATATGATTATATGATTAAACACGTTCAAGGTGTTTTGCCTGAGTATTTTTATTTGCATAATAATTTTTTTCAGGATGATAATCAGGTTTTGAATGCATATTGTACCCGTGGCAGTTCTGTAGTTCGTCAAGCTTTAATAAAATCTGAAAGGTTCCGTTTTTCACCAAGGCATAGTATTATATATAATTAGAATAAATTTCATAGTTTTATAGATTTAAATAATTCGTTGGTTAAAAATAAAATTAGATTAGTGAATCACTTAATCAGTAATTATTAATTTGATTTATTTTTTGTGGTGGATGCTCCTTATTTCAATTTATTTATTTGGTTATTTTGATTTTATTCGGATTGTGTTTTTTGATACCATACGGAGAGTTGAAGAGCAATCTTTTTATTCCAGTATCTAGAGATAGTATTATTTATTTATTGTTGAGTTTATATAAACCCACACACGAGTTATTCTCACTGTGGGTCATTAATTTTATAGTTGTGACAAAACATTTTTTATTGATTAATAAAGAACTTGAACTTGAACCTTAAAATTTTTCAGATATTTTCTTGATAAAACGTATCTGTATTGGCCTCTGGTGGCTTTATGTTACAGTGATTTGTTAGTAGTAGTTCTATTTTCGCGATTTATGCAAGCCAATTGTACTATACCTTAAGCATTTTCAGATATTTTCATGATAAAACGTACCTGTGTCCACCTCAGGTGAAATGGTAGTGCAGTAAGCTGTTAGTACTAGTAGTTCATTGAACCACCATCTGTTGACGATAATGAACTTGAATGGTGTAGCAAATTCTTAAGGGATTGTTTTGGTGGTAGTGTGAATTGACGATAAATCCTCTAACATTATTGAAGATAATGACCTCGAATGGTCAAATAACTTTTTAAAACAATGTTTTAGTAATGTTAATATTTCATTTGATGTAGCCCCTAGCGCAGTTGAACAAGACATAGAAGAGCTTTGAAAAACTTTTTCCCACTAAAAGTAAACAAAGACAGCTTGGCTCTATATTAAAGTTTTCATTTTATTTAAAGTTTAAACACAATAATTACCGAAAGAACCAGATTTAATATTCTGCATATACTGATAGCCAAGTCTCATCTCATTACGCCAAGCTTCACCCTATAGCCTCCTTACTAGCTCAACTATCCCATAGTTCGACCATTTAAGATGTACAATAAAGAGTGCCAGTGGCATACAGCAAAGGATATTAGTACTTCTCGTTTATCCTAGACACCATTGCTAAATGAAACCAGCGAGAACTTAAAAGCTTTGAAAAACTTTTGCCACTAAAAGTAAACAAACACATTGAAGTTTTTGTTTTATTTAAAGTTTAAACACAATAATAACCGAAACAAACCGATTTAATATTCTCAATATACCGATAGCCAAGCCTCACCCTAGGGTCTCCCTACTACCTCAACTACCCATAGTTTGACAATTTAAGATCTACAATAAAGATATCATTGGTGACATCTTAGTGCAGTGAGTTGTTGTAGTGCAAGCTTCACCCTATAGCCTCCTTACTACCTCAACTATTGCATAGTTCGACCATTTAAGATGTACAATAAACAGTGCCAGTGGCATACAGTAAAGGATATTTGTACTTCTCGTTTATCCTAGACACCATTTCTAAATGAAACCGACGAGAACATAAAAGCTTTGAAAAACTTTTGCCACTAAAAGTAAGCAAACACATCATGGCTCTACATTAAAGTTTTCATTTTATTTAAAGTTTATACACAATAATGACCGAAAGAAATTAATTTAATATTCTCTGTATACCGATAGCCAAGCCTCGCCCTATGATCTCCTTACTACCTCAACTACCCATAGTTTGACCATTTAAGATGTACAATAAAGAGTGCCAGTGGCATACAGCAATTGATATTAGTACTTCTCGTTTATCCTACACACCATTGCTAAATGAAACCAGCGAGAACATAAAAGCTTTGAAAATTTTTGCCACTAAAAGTAAACAAACACACCTTGGCTCTACATTAAAGTTTTCATTTTATTTAAAGTTATAACCGACAGAAACCGATTTAATATTCTCCATAAGCAGATATCCAAGTTTCATCTCATTACGCCAAGCCTCTGCCTATAGCCTCCTTACTACCTCAACCATCCATAGTTATTTGATAATGTTAAGTGCCTTTTTACCTTTTTCCTACCTTTTTCGATCCTATGTGCCTACTAAATAAATTTCCTTTCGCCTTAAACGTAACACCTAAAATGTCAAGTATTGACGTCATTATAACTAACTTCATTATATAGTTGTTACTTTTTACGTAATTTGTGGTTATAACCTAAGGTTATGATGTTATTTCTTCATCTTGTTTACGAAAATGTATTTTTTTGTAAAAAAATATTTTATTTTAAATATTATTTTCTGTTGAATTTCAAAAGTAAGTATATTTATCAATTTCCTTTAAAAAACATCTCTATGATGTTCCAGTGCCCCTGCTAGCAGCAGATGAAAAACGGAAAAAACTAATCCTAATGGTGTACTCGTATATCGATCCGAAATCATTCTTAGGGAGGTTTCAGGATATTTTGTTTGGTTACTAGGGCCAAGTTCGTCTTTTACTAGATTCTTTTCAAAAAAACAAGGGCAAACATAGTGACTACTTGAAATACTTGTAAAAAATCGGAAAGAATAGAAAAGAATTGAAAAAAACTCAGAATGGCAAGAGATAACTGTGTTAAAAGGCAGGTAATGGTTTTTCTGTGTTCTTATTGATGTTGGAGGTAAAGATTACTGTCTGGTAGTATCTGGAGTTAATTTTGAGCCTTGAGGAGGGAACTATATTCCTGGTAGTTATGACACTGATAGGACTTTGGATGAGAATTTTAGAAGAACCTTCCAAGAATAGTTGGATAAAACCTGAGAATTTAGAATTTGATGATGTCAAAAAACGGATTAAATAATTTATTTCAGAAAACAGATATTTCCTCTTCATAATTATCTGGAGCTTTACTCGCCATTCAGACGGAGAGAAGCTCTAAATAAAAAATGGTTGCCTTGCTTAGCAGTGAATAGAGAATTTCAATCATAAATAGGTAGAAAAAATTGCCATCTGACACTGATTCAGGAAGGGTAACTTTTATTTCGGTTAGTCCTAAAATTACCTTATAGAGCATCTTAGGTAAAAGTGATAACACTAGAAATAGCAGATTTGCAATACATCAGAAATGGTTAAGGGTATTGACCGTGGTTACAGTGGTAGCTGCAATTTAGTAAAGGACGAACATGAGTCAACAGTTACCCACAATTAAATATTTTGAAACCAAATCGGAAAGTACACTATTTGAACTGCTATGGTCGAAAACCCTGTTAAGAAAACTTGCAATCCCCTTTCTTGAACAAAAATGAAAAAAACTTTTTCTTATGGGAAGCTCTGATGTATCTTTTTCCGTTTTTCTTTCTTCACTGCAAGCAGGGCACTGGAGCATCATACAAAACTGTTAAAGGATTGATTTTAGATTAATAAAGTTTTTGTAATTACCTTATGCAGGCACTTATGTAATTGCCTTTTGTAATGAATTGATTTTATGTTTATTTCAATAAAATCCATTTTTGACAAATTTACAAGAACAGATGACACCAGTAACTTCGTTTTTATTGGCGTATAACTAGGAGTAGTGGAATTTAAGCATATTTTTTACATAATACGAAGTTAGTGGAACAAACGTTTAGGTAGGAACCATTCCTGCTACTAGTGATCAAAACTCTAAAAAACAAAATTGACACCATTATATACACGAAAAGAGTGGAATTTAATTGGTTCCTCGAGGCATAAAAATTTACATATGGAACTGAACAATACTACATTTACAAACAAAACTAAACACTGGTACATATAGAACTGAACACTGATACATTCACGTATAAAACTAAACACTGTGACTTCTACATATAAAACTACACACAGCTGCATTTAAATATTGAACTGAACTCTGATACTTTTAAAAAAACTGAACACATGTACATTTAAACATAAAAACTAACAACTGGAACATTTACATATAAAACTAAACACTGGCACATTCACATATAAAACTTAACTTTACATATAGAACTAAACACTGGTTCATTTACATATAGAACCCAACATTGGTACATTTATATACAAATCTGAACTCTAGTGAACTTGCATATTGAACTGAATACTGGTACATTTTTCCTATAGAACAGAATTTATCAATCCATGATCTATGACAGTCACAGTTTCAAACTTCAAACTCAATTTCTGCAACAAAGATAGTTTTTAACCTACTTTCCACAACCTTATGGGTGACGATTTCCTTGTTTCCATCTATTGTAGTTGTTGTAGTTGACGTCCAAGAAGAGAGAAGCGATTTTCTTTTTTTCTAATATAATTTGCGCGTTTCCATATTCCCAGTAATGTTGTCCCCTGTTCAACAATCAAGAAAATTGTGTCATCCTGTAGACTTAGACTTTTATTCACTTTCTGGGACAGACTCTACATTTTCCTCGTTTGTATTTTCAGCTACTTTTGAAAATAATCCTCTTATACTGTCAATACACTTTTCAGCAACAATACCGAAATTATCTAGAACCGGCAAATTCTTCTTCCTTTCTAAGTAATATATTACTCCCACAACGGCAACAGTGTAAAGTACTGGGGTTTTCAAATTACTTATAACATTCATTCTATAGCGATCCAGTATACTTTGGTTTCCGTCTAACGACTTGTTACTGTCGTTTAAAACGGGTTAAAATTGAAAGATAGGACAAAATTTGCTTCGTATTTTCTCAAAAACAATTTACAGGAAAATGCAGTCTATTGACAATGAATTTTTTTATTGTATTGGATTTCTGTCAAATTTTAGCTTAAAATAGCAAAATTTTAATCCCACAAATGAAGAGAAAAATTTTCAAAGAATGAAAGTGAAACACGTCAGGTTTGTTTTCAGATATAGCTTATGCAAATAATTATGTTGATTTTTTTGCCTTCTTTGAAGCATTGCGAAGTTTGGCTATTTAGCCAATAAGATGGAAGATAAAATCTTACAGTCTAATGAACAGGTCAAATATCACTGTTTATTTACTTATGATTTCATTTACGGAGGAAATCAATGAGCCTAATGAAAGCAAGAAAAGAATTGACACAAAAAAAGCTTTTGTTTGCATTTCATCAGCATCAGTACCTAAGAGTATGGGTAACTTATAGGATAAGTTTTAAGTTAATTGTGTATATGTTACCCTTACTCTTTGATCAATACCATATACCTAGTCAAGTAAGGTTACAGTTACCAATGTTGTATATAAATCCGACTACAGAAAACTTGAGCACAAAAATTGAAAAAAATGGCTCCAGTGTTTCTTTTCAAATATATAAAAATAATAAACTATAAATATAACTGTTTTATTACTCGCCAGGGTAACTCAGCCACACATCAAAGATCAATTTCCCGGAGTCACTACGCTTTGTTCTGATGCAATCAAGCCCAGATGATATTCCAGTTAAGGTGATGTGTTACTTTAAAGAAATGCCCTATCGTGGTTGTAGTTGTGGTTACAACCTAGTAACAGACTGACATGCCCCATAGTAATAAAAAAAATATCATCCATAATCAACTTCTTTTAGTTCGTGTCGCCAAACTATTTAGGATCGTGTGGGCGGTCTTGCCTTAGCTTGTAGAGCTTGCATAAGATATCTGAAAAAAACTACAGAAAACTAAAACCCAACACCTACTTTCTCGGGAATCCTGGACAAAATGTTTAACTTCTCCCGTTTTGAGGCGTAGATAGAGATATTCAGTTATAATAAAACTCACATCATTAGAAGTGTGGATTTTTTTTTCGATTAAAAAGAGCAGAATTTGTGTTTTAAGTTTAAGAAAGGGTTGTCCCTTAAAAGTTTATAGCATATCTACTAGGAAAACGTCAGAAATTATCTCAGAGGAAATATCATTTGAGTAATTTGAGATCTGTTGAAGTTCCCTTTAGTGCTACCCGTTTTGATTGAGAATCTTGGCTTATCAGTTAGTAAAATATTATAAATTTCTTTATTTTAAACCAGCCTCTTGTTGGCGTTTCGAACTGCTGGCACGTTCAAGATCCCCTACCAAGTTTTACCAAAATTGTAAGGAAATATCGCTACAGTAGTTTGGTAGCTTTGGGAGTTTCCTGTGGTGATGGGAAAATCCGTTAATATATACTGTGTCTTTGGGACAGTGGATCAAGCCTGAGGCTCACAAAATGATTTTTAAGGTATCGAATTACCTAAAATGCAAGATCAGTATCCAATTGATAGTGCACTGACAAACTATTAAATCTTAAGACAGCGCGGTGAATAGAGCTGTTCCTGGAAAAGTGAGGACTGTGATTCAAACCTACCTGTCACAGAGCCTTCCCCTCCAATAAGTGGTAGCCGTGACTCCTTGGCTCTGAAAAGGCTCTGAGGTTTGTTATACAATAAAACCAACCATAAAAAACAAAAGAGGAATGTCGACAGTCAAGTCACGGTGCAATGAGGTTCCTGTTGAAAAACAAATCCCACAATTGCATCTACAGACCATCACAAAACTGCATCTACAAAAATAAAATCATTTAGGACATCTACAAAATTGCATCTACGAATAAAGAATGGTGTCTTAACCTGTATATAGGCACAAATTAAAATTTGGGTCCAGTTTGACGTGTCACAAATTGGTGCGTAAAAATTAGCTTCAAATTTGTTCTTTCTACATAAGGCTTCACCTGCCCCAGGAACATCTGAATGTAATTTTCAAGCTGGTTCATTTATCCGAAATCGTCCGTTATCAAACAGTTCGTGGTAACGAACTGTAGGTAAGGAGCGACCCGGCTCAATAGTAACCGAAACTCTAAAAAACGGAATTTTGATACCAATAGATACATCAAAAGAATCAGATTTTAACGCTGACTTCAAATATATAAGTTTCATCAAGTTCAGTCTTACCAATCAAAAGTCACGCGCCTGAGAAAATTTCCCTGATTTTCGAAAAAAGAGGAAACACCCCCTAAAAGCTATAGAACCTTAATTACAATAACACCATAAGATTAAGCGTATCAGAGAACCCTATTGTTAAGGTTCCAAGCTCCTATCTACAAAAATGTGGAATATTGCATTTTTTGCCAGGAGAAAGATCACGGATGGTGTTTATTTGTTTTTTGTTTTTTTCCCCCAGGGGTGACCGTATCAACCCAGTGGTACTAAAATATCATAGGAGGGCTCATTCGAACGGAAATTAAAAGTTCTAGTGCCTCTTTTGAGTGATAAAAAAATGGAGGGCAACTAGGCCCCCTCCCACACCCATATTTTCCCAAAGTCACCCGATCAAAATTTTGAGTTAGCCATTTTGTTCAGAATGATTGAAAATATAAGAAATATGTCTTTTAGGATGACTTAATCCCCGAAAGTTCCCGGGGAGAGGCCTGAAAGTTATGAACCTTGCCCAATGTTTGTATATAGTATTAGTACAGGAATAATAAGGTTTGATTAGGAACAAATTAATAAAGTAATGCTTTCTTCACTATACAGACCAGAAAAAATCGCTGAACAACAAATCCAAAATCCCCATCTCTAACTCGTTGTGAAATTTGTTTTTTCCGCCGTTTTTGTATATTAATTTTTTTTTTTTTTTTTGGAAAAAAATTAAATATCACGAAACTGGTGTTTGATTTGTGTTTATGTATCGGATTTAAAATCTTCAAAGTTATCTTATGTTAGTTTCTCCGAAATGTCAAAAAATAAATCAGAAATACTCTGTTTTTGAACAAAAATGAACAAATTTTAACGTTTTAGGTAAAAAAAAAACAAGCGTTCGGAGGAAGTTTCTAGATCAGTTTGAGTTGACAAACTAGGTTTTCTGAGATACTTCAAAATCTTTTTAATACCCATCCTCCCCACCCTTCCCCAAAAACCTTGCCCTTATCAGGCATTTGAGATCAAAATCCATTCACCTTCATCACCATAAAAAACGACGTGGCAAAAATTATTTGTAATAAAACGTAAGAAAATTGCACATCCGATTGATCAAAGGAACAAAAATCAAAGGAAAAATTAAATCACAGGCTTAAAGCTCATCCTCAGAAAATTCATCTTCTTGACAATTTGCGTTGTTGCACGAAACTCTACATACTCGACAAGCTACGGTGCATTCCATGCCATTTTTCTTGCAGGAGCATCTCTCACTGTCGCAACCATTAGCTCGGCAAGAACACTTCTCTGTCTTTAGAAGATGAGGAGGAACAGCGGGGAGATCCGTCATTTTCGGCTCTAAAACTTTGTTGCCTTGAAGATTCCATCCCCAGCTTAGGGGGTCGACCGTGTTCCCTAGCCAAATCTGAACCTTGTTGAAGATTCGGAACAATTGATACTTCGCTGCTATCTTAGTCAGAGGCAGCTCTTGTGGGTGTACGAATGAGGTGGCAGTATTGACTTTCCTCTGTAAAACTTGGTTCCTGGCAGAGTCAAGACTTGGCAGATCCTGGCAGTTGTAGATTATCAGCAAAGCTTTCTCTCCAGCCGCAGCTATCTCATCATGAGATGCAGATTTTTTGGTAAACAGGGTACCGGCGTCTCTGAAAATCGAGCTGGATAACATTAGCTGAAGAGCTTTTCCTTTTCCGATGCCACAAAGGTGCGATGTTGTGTCGCAACCCAGTATGGCGTCACAGAACGGCATCAGCTGGCAAACTTCTGATCCTAGCTTGTCTTTTATCTGACAAACATCCCAAGCTGAGCATTCACGCCCGAATTTCGCTTCCGGCGAGATGTAAACTCGATTTGAACTCGTGTCTACATGACAGATGAGGAGGTAGAGAACATCCGTGTCATCACAACCACAATGGTGTCGCTATGGAGTGCAGTTTCCGTAGCCTTCTTTACTATGTCTAGATCAATATCTCCTTCAGATTGGTATACATCACAACCGCTGGCTACCAGAGCGTTTCCAAGAATCTTCAGAAAACGTGATTTGTGCTCCTTGCATGAAAGAAACTTCTCTTTCTTCATGCAAAGATTCATGTCTTCCGCCTGAGTATTTTTATTTGCATAATAAATTTTTTCAGGATGATAATCAGGTTTTGCATGCATATTGGACCTATGGCAGTTCTGTAGTCCGTCAGGCTTTAATAAAATCTGAAAGGTCCGGTTTTTCACCAAGGCATAGTATTATATATAATTGGAATAAATTTCATAGTTTTATAGATTTGAATAATTTGTTGGTTAATAATAAAATTAGATTAATGAATCACTTAATCAGTAATTATTAATTTGATTTATTTTTTGGGGTGGATTCTCCTCATTTCACTTTATTTATTTGGTTATTTTGATTTTATTCGGATTTTGTTTGTTTTTACCATACGGAGAGTTGAAGAGCAATCTTTTTATTCCAGTATCTAGAGATAGTACTGTTTATTTATTGTTGAGTGTATATAAACCCACACACGAGTTATTCTCACTGTGGGTCATTAATTTTACAGTTGTGTTAAAACATTTTTTATTGATTAATAAAGAACTTGAACTTGAACCTTAAAAATTTTCAGATATTTTCTTGATAAAACGTATCTGTATTGGCCTCTGGTGGCTTTATGTTACAGTGATTTGTTAGTAGTAGTTCTATTTTCGCGATTTATGCAAGCCAATTGTACTATACCTTAAACATTTTCAGATATTTTCATGATAAAACGTATCTGTGTCCACCTCAGGTGAATTGGTGCTGTAGTAAGTTGTTAGTACTAGTAGTTCATTGAATCACCATCTGTTGACGATAATGAACTTGAATGGTGTAGCAAATTCTTAAGGGATTGTTTTGGTGGTAGTGTGAATTGACGATACATCCTCTAACATTATCGAAGATAATGACCTCAAATGGTCATATAACTTTTTAAAACAATGTTTTAGTAATGTTAATATTTCATTTAATGTTGCCCCTAGCGCAGTTGAACAAGACATAGAAGAGCTTTGAAAAACTTTTGCCGCTAAATGTAAGCAAAGACAGCTTGGCTCTATATTAAAGTTTTCATTTTATTTAAAGTTTAAACACAATAATTACCGAAAGCACCAGATTTAATTTTCTGCATATACTGATAGCCAAGTCTCATCTCATTACGCCAAACTTCACCCTATAGTCTCCTTACTAGCTCAACTATCCCATAGTTCGACCATTTAAGATGTACAATAAAGAGTGCCAGTGGCATACAGCAAAGGATATTAGTACTTCTCGTTTATCCTAGACACCATTGTTAAATGAAACCGGCGAGAGCTTAAAAGCTTTGAAAAACTTTTGCCAATAAAAGTAAACAAACACATTGAAGTTTTCATTTTATTTAAAGTTTAAACACAATAATAACCGAAACAAACCGATTTAATATTATCCATATACCGAGAGCCAAGCCTCACCCTATGGTCTCCTTACTACCTCAACTACCCATAGTTTGACCAATTAAGATCTAGAATAAAGATGTCATTGGTGACATCTTAGTGCAGTGAGTTGTTAGTAGCATTAGTATGTTCATGTTTTTTGCAAGCCATTCATACCATACATTAAAGATATTCTAATATTTTCTTGATAAAACGTACTTTTGTCGACCTCTGGTTGCTTTGTGTTGCAGTGGGTTGTTAGTAGTAGCAATGGTATTTTCGTGTTTTTTTGCAAGCCATTCATACTATAGCTTAAATATTCCCACATATTTTCTTGATAAGATGTCCCTGAGTGACATCAGGTTGCTTGGTCATTCAGTGAGCTGTTAGTAGTAGTAGTATTATCACCTTTTTTTGCAAGGCATTCATACTATACCTTAAATATTTTCAGATATTTGCTTGATGAAACGTATTTCTGATTGTCCTTACGTGGCTTTATGTCACTTCGGGTTGTTAATAGTAGCTCTATTTTTATGTTCTTTGCAATCCATTTGTACCATACCTTAAACATTTTAAGATATTTTCTTGATAAAACGTACCTGTGTCCATCTCAGGTGGCTTAGTCTCCATATACCGATAGCCAAGTCTCATATCATTACGCCAATCTTCACCCTATAGCCTCCATACTACCTCAACTATCCCATAGTTCGACCATTTAAGATGTACAATAAACAGTGCCAGTGGCATACAGTAAAGGATATTAGTACCTCTCGTTTATCCTAGACACCATTTCTTAATGAAACCGACGAGAACATAAAAGCTTTGAAAATTTTTTACCACTAAAAGTAAGCAAACACAGCTTGGCTCTACATTAAAGTTTTCATTTTATTTAAAGTTTAAACACAATAATTACCGAAAGAACCCGATTTAATTTTCGGCATATACTGATAGCCAAGTCTCATCTCATTACGCCAAGCTTCACCCTATAGTCTCCTTACTAGCTCAACTATCCCATAGTTCGACCATTTAAGATGTACAATAAAGAGTGCCAGTGGCATACAGCAAAGGATATTAGTACTTCTTGTTTATCCTAGACACCATTGTTAAATGAAACCAGCGAGAACTTAAAAGCTTTGAAAAACTTTTGCCAATAAAAGTAAACAAACACATTGAAGTTTTCATTTTATTTAAAGTTTAAACACAATAATAACCGAAACAAACCGATTTAATATTATCCATATACCGATAGCCAAGCCTCACCCTATGGTCTCCTTACTACCTCAACTACCATGAGTTTGACCATTTAAGATCTAGAATAAAGATGTCATTGGTGACATCTTAGTGCAGTGAGTTGTTAGTAGTATTAGTATGTTCATGTTTTTTGCAATCCTTTCATACCATACATTAAAGATATTCTAATATTTTCTTGATAAAACGTACTTTTGCCGACCTCTGGTTGATTTGTGTTGCAGTGGGTTGTTAGTAGTAGCAATTGTATTTTCGTGTTTTTGCAAGCCATTCATACTATAGCTTAAATATTCCCACATATTTTCTTGATAAGATGTCCCTGAGTGACATCAGGTTGCTTGGTCATTCAGTGAGCTGTTAGTAGTAATAGTATTTTCACCTTTTTGTTTTGCAAGGCATTCATACAATACCTTAAACATTTTCAGATATTTGCTTGATAAAACGTATCTGTATTGGCCTCAGGTGGCTTTATGTTACTGCGAGTTGTTAATGGTAGTTCTATTTTTGTGTTTTTTTCAAGCCATTTGTACTATACCTTAAACATTTTCAGATATTTTCATGATAAAACGTACCTGTGTCCATCTCAGATGGCTTAGTAGCGTACTCCACCTCAGGTGGCTTAGTCTCCATATACCGATAGCCAAGTCTCATGTCATTACGCCAAGCTTCACCCTATAGCCTCCATACTACCTCAACTATCCCATAGTTCGACCATTTAAGATGTACAATAAACAGTGCCAGTGGCATACAGACAACGATATTAGTACTTCTCGTTTATCCTATACACCATTTCTAAATGAAACCAACGAGAACATAAAAGCTTTGAAAATTTTTTACAACTAACAGTAAGCAAACACAGATTGGCTCTACATTAAAGTTTTCATTTTATTTAAAGTTTATACACAATAATGACCGAAAGAAATTAATTTAATATTCTCTGTATACCGATAGCCAAGCCTCGCCCTATGATCTCCTTACTACCTCAACTATCCATAGTTCGACCATTTAAGATGTACAATAAAGAGTGCCAGTGGCATACAGCAATGGATATTAGTACTTCTCGTTTATCCTACACACCATTGCTAAATGAAACCGACGAGAACATAAAAGCTTTGAAAATTTTTGCCACTAAAAGTAAACAAACACATCTTGGCTCTACATTAAAGTTTTCATTTTATTTAAAGTTATAACCGAAAGAAACCGATTTAATATTCTCCATAAGCAGATATCCATGTTTCATCTCATTACGCCAAGCCTCAGCCTATAGCCTCCTTACTACCCAACCATCCATAGTTACTTGATAATGTTAAGTACCTTTTTACCTTTTCTAAATAAATTTCCTTTCGCCTTAAACGTAACACCTAAAATGTCAAGTAATTTCTGAAGGTTCCTTTGTGTATCGGCAACCACGCATTCATACATTTAAAATTCCCAGGAAGCCTTATTAAAAATAGAATTCCCATATTAACACACTCGAAGCATTATCGATTTCTTAGTTTCTTGCATAAGTTGATTTTCATCATATGGCGATTGTGCAAATCTAAGTTAGCATTTCTTAGAAAGCGGTCTGACGTCACTCCCGTTTGTATTCAATACACTTAGAAACTTCTCTGATAGGTTCAGAAATGGGTCTTTTCTTGTTAGTTTAGAAATAGAACCTCTCTAACTACTACTTAATAGCACACAGATAATCCGTAACGTAGTAAGAACGCCTTCATTTTCTCAAAATAGCTTTTCAGTCTAAGACACGCCATAGAGACAATCGACGATAAAATGCTGTTATTTTTATCTTCCAATACCCCACAGAGCTATAATGTGCATTTTGCCATTTTTGTATGTAAGGAAAAGATTGGCACATTTTCACGTAAATATTTTGCACCTACATTTAAAAAATTACAAAAATGAGTTGATGTTGGAATTTCCTTTAAAATGACACCTTAAACAGCACTCTATGATGTTCCAGTACCCCATTAGGTGGGGACCAGAAAAAACAGGAAAAAGATACTTCCCATGTAAAAAAAAATTATGTTTTTCAAGCCAATGGATTTTCTTTGTTGTTCAAGACAAGGCACTGTAAGTTTTCTGTATAGGGTTTTTGGCTATTCTAATTATATTCTAATATTGTAGGCTACTCTTCTTTTCAACCCGAGACCCTTTTTAATAGTTTCAGGCTATTTTGTTTGGTTACTATGGACAATATGCGTCTTTTACTAGATTTCAGCTATCATTCCAACCATGATATCCTTGTGATATAAGGTCATTACATACTGACGGTATTGACGTCATTATAACTAACTTCATTATATAGTTGTTACTTTTTACGTAATTTATAGTTATAACCTAAGCTTATGATGTTATTTCTTCATCTTGTTTACGAAAATGTATTTTTTTTGTAAAAAAAACATTTTATTTTAAATATTGTTTTCTGTTAAATTTCAAAAATAAGTACATTTATCAATTTCCTTTAAAAACATCTCTATGATGTTCAAGTGCCCTGCTAGCAGCAGATGAAAAACGGGAAAAAACTAATCCTAATGGTATACTCGTATATCGACCCGATATCATTCTTAGGGAGGTTTCAGGCTATTTTGTTTGGTTACTAGGGCCAAGTTCGTCTTTAACTAGATTCTTTTCAAGAAAACAAGGGCAAACATAGTGACTACTTGGAATACTGGTAAAAAATCGGAAAAAATAAGAAAAGAATTGAAAAAAACTCAGAATGGCAAGAGATAACTGTGTTAAAAGGCAGGTAATGGTTTTTCTGTGTTCTTATTGATGTTGGAGGTAAAGATTACTGTCTGGTAGTATCTGGAGTTAATTTTGAGCCTTGAGGAGGGAACTATATTCCTGGTAGTTATGACACTGATAGGACTTTGGATGAGAATTTTAGATGAACCTTCCAAGAATAGTTGGATAAAACCTGAGAATTTTGAATTTCATGATGTCGAAAAACGGATTAAATAATTTATTTCAGAAAACAGATATTTCCTCTTGATAATTTTCTGGAGCTTTATTCGCCATTCAGACGGAGAGAAGCTCTAAATAAAAAATAGTTGCCTTGCTTAGCAGTGAATAGAGAATTTCAATCATAAATAGGTAGAAGAAATTGCCATCTGACACTGATTCAGGAAGGGTAACTTTTATTTTGGTTAGTCCTAAAATTACCTTATAGAGCATCTTAGGTAAAAGTGATAACACTAGAAATAGCAGATTTGCAATACATCAGAAACGGTTAAGGGTATTGACCGTGGTTGCAGTGGTAGCTGCAATTTAGTAAAGGACGAACATGAGTCAACAGTAACCCACAATTAAATATTTTGAAACCAAATCGGAAAGTACACTATTGGAACTGCTATGGTTAATAACCCTGTTAAGAAAAAAATATTTTCAAACCAAATGGGAAAGTACACTATTGGAACTGCTATGGTCGAAAACCCTGTTAAGAAAACTTGCAGTCCCCTTTCTTGAACAAAAATGAAAACACTTTTTCTTATGGGAAGCACTGATGTATCTTTTTCCGTTTTTCTTTCTTCACTGCAAGCAGGACACTGGAGCATCATACAAAACTGTTAAAGGATTGATTTTAAATTAATAAAGTTTGTTGTAATTACCAAATGTAGGCACTTATGTAATTGCCTTTTGTAATGAATTGATTTTATGTTTATTTCAATAAAATCCATTTTTGACAAATTTACAAGAACAGATGACACCAGAAACTTCGTTTTTATTGGCGTATAACTAGGAGTAGTGGTATTTAAGCATATTTTTTTTTATATAAAACGAAGTTAGTGCAACAAACGTTTAGGCAGGAACCATTCCAAAAAAATTGACACCATTATATATACACGAAAAGAGTGGAATTTAATTGGTTCCTCGAGGCATATAAATTTACATATGGAACTAAACAATGGTACATTTACAAACAAAACTAAACACTGGTACATTTACATATAGAACTGAAAACTGATACATTTACATGTAGAACTGAACACTGATACATTCACATATAAAACTAAACACTGTGACTTCTACATATAAAACTACACACAGCTGCATTTAAATATTGAACTGAACTCTGATACGATTAAAAAAACTGAACACATGTACATTTAAACATAAAAACTAAAAACTGGAACATTTACATATAAAACTAAACACTGGCACATTCACATATAAAACTTAACTTTACATATAGAACTAAACACTGGTTCATTTACATATAGAACCCAACATTGGTACATTTATATACAAATCTGAACTCTAGTTTTTAACCTACTTTCCACAACCTAATGGGTGACGATTTCCTTGTTTCCATCTATTGTAGTTGTTGTAGTTGACGTCCAAGAAGAGAGAAGCGTTTTTCTTTTTTACTTTCATAATTTTCGCGTTTCCATATTCCTAGTAATATTGTCCCCTGTTCAACAATCAAGAAAATTGTGTCATCCTGTAGACTTAGACTTTTATTCACTTTCTGGGACAGACTCTACATTTTCCTCGCTTGTATTTTCAGCTACTTTTGAAAATAATCCTCTTATACTGTCAATACACTTTTCAGCAGCAATACCGAAATTATCTAGAACCGGCGAATTCTTCTTCCTTTCTAAGTAATATATTACTCCCACAACGGCAACAGTGTAAAGTACTGGGGTTTTCAAATTACTTATAATATTCATTCTATAGCGATCCAGTATACTTTGGTTTCCGTCTAACGACTTGTTACTTTCGTTTAAAACGGGTTAAAATTGAAAGATAGGACAAAATTTGCTTCGTATTTTCTCAAAAACAATTTACAAGAAAATGCAGTCTATTAACAATGAATTTTTTTATTGTATTGGTTTTCTGTCAAATTTTAGCTTAAAATAGCAAAATTTTAATCCCACAAATTAAGAAAAAAATTTCAAAGAATGAAAGTGAAACACGTCAGGTTTGTTTTCAGATATAGCTTATGCAATTAATTTTGTTGATTTTTTGCCTTCTTTGAAGCATTGCAAAGTTCTCTGTCTTTAGAAGATGAGGAGGAACAGCGGGGAGATCCGTCATTTTCGGCTCTAAAACTTCGTTGCCTTAAAGATTCTATCCCCAGCTTGGGTATCAACCATGTTTCCGGGCCAAATCTGAACCTGGATGTAGACTCAGAGCGAATGATACTTCGCTGCCATCATAGTCAGAGACAGTTCTTGTGGGTGTATTAATGAGGTGGCAGTATTGAATTTACTCTGGAAAACTTGGTTTCTAGCAGTGTCGAGACTTGGCAGATCTTGGCAGTTGTAGAGTATCAGCAAAGCTTTCTCTTCAGCCGCAGCTATCTCATCATGAGATGCAGATTTTTTGGTAAACAGGGTACCGGCGTCTCTGAAACTCGAGCTGGATAACAATAGCTGAAGAGCTTTTCCTTTTCTGATGCCACAAAGGTGCGATGTTGTGTCGCAACCCAGTATGGCGTCACAGAACGGCATCAGCTGGCAAACTTCTGATCCTAGCTTGTCTTTTATCTGACAAACATCCCAAGCTGAGCATTCACTTCCGAATTTCGCTTCCGGCGAGATGTAAACTCGTTTTGAACTCGTGTCTACATGACAGATGAGGAGGAAGAGAACATCCATGTCATCACAACCACAATGGTGTCACTATGGAGTGCAGTTTCCGTAGCCTTCTTTACTATGTCTAGATCAGTATCTTCTTCAGAGATACATTAGCTTCAAATTTGTTCTTTCTACATAAGGATTCACCTGCCCCAGGAACATCTGAGTGTAACTTTCAAGCTGGTTCATTTATCCGAAATCGTCCATTATCAAACAGTTCGTGGTAACGAACTGTAGGTAAGGAGCTACCCGGCTCAATAGTAACCGAAACTCTAAAAAACGGAATTTTGATACCAATAGATACATCAAAAGAATCAAATTTTAACGCTGACTTCAAATATATAAGTTTCATCAAGTTCTGTCTTACCAATCAAAAGTCACGCGCCTGAGAATATTTCCCTGATTTTCGAAAAAAGAGGAAACACCCCCTAAAGGCTATAGAACCTTAATGACAATCACACCATCAGATTAAGCGTATTAGAGAACACTATTGTAGAGGTTTCAAGCTCCTATCTACAAAAATGTGGAATATTGCATTTTTTGCCAGGAGAAAGATCACGGATGGTGTTTATTTGTTTTTTGTTTTTTTCCCCCAGGGGTGACCGTATCAACCCAGTGGTACTAAAATATCATAGGAGGGCTCATTCGAACGGAAATTAAAAGTTCTAGTGCCTCTTTTGAGTGATAAAAAAATGGAGGGCAACTAGGCCCCCTCCCACACTCATATTTTCCCAAAGTCACCCGATCAAAATTTTTAAGGTATAGTCGGTCGACCGTGTTCCCTAGCCAAATCTGAACCTGGCTGTAGACTCACAAATAAAAGGCGAAAATACTCACAACACACAACACCACCAAGCAACCTGAGGTCGCTCAGGAAATGGTCGAACGATGGGTAGTTGAGATATTAAGGAGGCTATCTCAAATGGTTTGCAAAAAAACATGAAAATAGAACTACTACTAAAAACTCACTGTAACATAAAGCCACTTGAGGCCAGTACAGACACGTTTTATCAAGTAAATATCTGAAAATTTTTAAGGTATAGTATGAATGCCTTGTAAAAAAAAGGGTGAAATACTACTACTACTAAAAACTCACTACACGACCAAGCAGCCTGAGGTTACTCAGGGAGGTTTTATCAAGAAAATATATGGGAATATTTAAGGTATAGTATGAATGGCTTGCAAAAAACATGAAAATACTATTTCTACTACTAAGAACCCATTGCAACATACAGCAAAATGAGGTCGATAGAAGTATATTTTATCAAGAAAATATTAGAAAATCTTTAATAATTAATATTATTAACTAAAATAATGAATGTATGGTATGAATAGATTGCAAAAATACATGAAAAACTACTACTACTAACAACTCACTGCACTAATAAGACACCTGAGCTGGACACAGGTACGTTTTATCATGAAAATATCTGAAAAAGTTTAAAGTGTAATATGACTTGCTTACAAAAAACTGCGAAAATACTATCATTACTAACAACTCGCTACACGACCAAGCAGCTTGAGGTCGCCCAGGGACATTTTATTAAGAAAATGTTTTGACGCTTTATCAAGAAAATATATGAAAATATGTAAGGTATAGTATGAATGGCTTGCAAAAAAATAAACAAAAATAGAACTACTACTAACAACTCACTGTAACATAAAGCCACCTGAGGTCAATACATATACGTTTTATCAAGAATATATCTGAAAATGTTTAAGGTATTGATGTCTAGAATAAACGAATAGTACTAATATCCTTTGCTGGCACTCCTTATTGTACATTTTAAATGGTCGAACTATGGGTAGTTGAGGTAGTAAGGAGACCATAGGGTGAGGCATAGAGTGATGAGATGAGACTTGGCTAGTGGTATATGGAGAATATTAAATAGGTTTCTTTCGGTTATTATTTTGTTTAAATTTTAAATAAAATGAAAACTTTAATGTAGAGCCAAGATGTGTTTGTTTAATTTTAGTGGCAAAAGTTTTTCAAAGCTTTTGTGTTCTCGCCAGTTTTATTTAGCAATGGTGTCTAGGATAAACTTGAAGTACTAATATCTTTTGCTGTATGATAATAGCATTCTTTATTGTACATCTTAAATGGTCGAACTATGAGTAGTTGAGGTAGTAAGGAGGCTATAGGGTGAGGCCTGGCGTAATGAGAAAAGTCTTTGCTATCGGTATATGGAGAATATTAAATCGGGTTCCTTCGATTATTATTGTATTTAAACTTTAAATTAAATGAAAACTTTAATGTAAAGCCAAAATGTATTTGTTTACTTTTAGTGGCAAAAGTTTTTCAAAGCTCTTCTGTGTCTTGTTCAAATGCACTATGGGCTACATCGAATGAAATATTAACATCACTAAAATATTGTTTTAAAAAGTTATCTGACCATTCGTGGTCATTGTCTTCAATAATTTTAGAAGGTGTATCGTCCAAATTCACTCTACCACCAAAACAATCCCTTTAAGAATTCACTACACCGTTCAAGGTCATTATCGTCAACAGCTGGTGATTCAATAAACTACTAGTACTAACAACTTACTGCAAGCCATTCACATTACACCTTAAACTTTTTCCGATATTTATCATGATAAAACGTACCTGTATCCACCTCAGGTGTCTTGGTAATGCAGTGAGATGTTAGTAGTAGTAGTATTTTCACTTTTTTTGGCAGTCCATTTATACCATATATTAATTATTTTCTAATATTTTCTTGATAAAACGTACTTTTACCGACGTCAGGCTGCTTTATGTTGCAGTGGTTTGTTAGTAGTAGTAATAGTATTTTCGTGTTTTTTGCAAGCCATTCATGTTATACCCTAAATATTACCACATATTTTTTTTATAAAACGTCCCTGAGTGACAACAGGTTGTTTGGTCGTGTAGTGAGTTGTTAGTAGTAGTAGTATTTCACCCTTTTTTTGGAAGGCATTCATACTATATATGATTATATGATTTATATGATTATATGATTAAACACGTTCAAGGTGTTTTGCCTGAGTATTTTTATTTGCATAATAATTTTTTTCAGGATGATAATCAGGTTTTTCATGCATATTGTACCCGTGGCAGTTCTGTAGTTCGTCAAGCTTTAATAAAATCTGAAAGGTTCCGTTTTTCACCAAGGCATAGTATTATATATAATTAGAATAAATTTCATAGTTTTATAGATTTAAATAATTCGTTGGTTAAAAATAAAATTAGATTAGTGAATCACTTAATCAGTAATTATTAATTTGATTTATTTTTTGTGGTGGATGCTCCTTATTTCAATTTATTTATTTGGTTATTTTGATTTTATTCGGATTGTGTTTTTTGATACCATACGGAGAGTTGAAGAGCAATCTTTTTATTCCAGTATCTAGAGATAGTATTATTTATTTATTGTTGAGTGTATATAAACCCACACACGAGTTATTCTCACTGTGGGCACATTAATTTTATAGTTGTGACAAAACATTTTTTATTGATTAATAAAGAACTTGAACTTGAACCTTAAAATTTTTCAGATATTTTCTTGATAAAACGTATCTGTATTGGCCTCTGGTGGCTTTATGCTACAGTGATTTGTTAGTAGTAGTTCTATTTTCGCGATTTATGCAAGCCAATTGTGCTATGCCTTGAACATTTTCAGATATTTTCATGATAAAACGTACCTGTGTCCACCTCAGGTGAAATGGTACTGTAGTAAGTTGTTAGTACTAGTAGTTCATTGAACCACCATCTGTTGACGATAATGAACTTGAATGGTGTAGCAAATTCTTAAGGGATTGTTTTGGTGGTAGTGTGAATTGACGATAAATCCTCTAACATTATTGAAGATAATGACCTCGAATGGTCAGATAACTTTTTAAAACAATGTTTTAATAATGTTAATATTTCATTTGATGTAGCCCCTAGCGCAGTTGAACAAGACATAGAAGAGCTTTGAAAAACTTTTTCCCACTAAAAGTAAACAAAGACAGCTTGGCTCTATATTAAAGTTTTCATTTTATTTAAAGTTTAAACACAATAATAACCGAAAGAACCCGATTTAATTATTCTCCATATACTGATAGCCAAGTCTCATCTCATTACGCCAAGCTTCACCCTATAGCCTCCTTACTACCTCAACTATCCCATAGTTTGACCATTCAAGATGTACAATAAAGAGTGCCAGTGGCATACAGCAAAGGATATTAGTACTTCTCGTTTATCCTAGACACCATTGTTAAATGAAACCAGCGAGAACTTAAAAGCTTTGAAAAACTTTTGCCACTAAAAGTAAACAAACACATTGAAGTTTTTGTTTTATTTAAAGTTTAAACACAATAATAACCGAAACAAACCGATTTAATATTCTCAATATACCGATAGCCAAGCCTCACCCTAGGGTCTCCCTACTACCTCAACTACCCATAGTTTGACAATTTAAGATCTACAATAAAGATATCATTGGTGACATCTTAGTGCAGTGAGTTGTTGTAGTGCAAGCTTCACCCTATAGCCTCCTTACTACCTCAACTATTGCATAGTTCGACCATTTAAGATGTACAATAAACAGTGCCAGTGGCATACAGTAAACGATATTAGTACTTCTCGTTTATCCTAGACACCGTTTCTAAATGAAACCGACGAGAACATAAAAGCTTTGAAAAACTTTTGCCACTAAAAGTAAGCAAACACATCATGGCTCTACATTAAAGTTTTCATTTTATTTAAAGTTTATGCACAATAATGACCGAAAGAAATTGATTTAATATTCTCTGTATACCGATAGCCAAGCCTCGCCCTATGATCTCCTTACTACCTCAACTACCCATAGTTCGACCATTTAAGATGTACAATAAAGAGTACCAGTAGCATACAGCAATGGATATTAGTACTTCTCGTTTATCCTAGACTCCATTGCTAAATGAAACCAGCGAGAACATAAAAGCTTTGAAAATTTTTGTCACTAAAAGTAAACAAACACACCTTGGCTCTACATTAAAGTTTTCATTTTATTTAAAGTTATAACCGACAGAAACCGATTTAATATTCTCCATAAGCAGATATCCAAGTTTCATCTCATTACGCCAAGCCTCTGCCTATAGCCTCCTTACTACCTCAACCATCCATAGTTATTTGATAATGTTAAGTGCCTTTTTACCTTTTTCCTACCTTTTTCGATCCTATGTGCCTACTAAATAAATTTCCTTTCGCCTTAAACGTAACACCTAAAATGTCAAGTATTGACGTCATTATAACTAACTTCATTATATAGTTGTTACTTTTTACGTAATTTGTGGTTATAACCTAAGGTTATGATGTTATTTCTTCATCTTGTTTACGAAAATGTATTTTTTTGTAAAAAAATATTTTATTTTAAATATTATTTTCTGTTGAATTTCAAAAGTAAGTATATTTATCAATTTCCTTTAAAAAACATCTCTATGATGTTCCAGTGCCCCTGCTAGCAGCAGATGAAAAACAGAAAAAACTAATCCTAATGGTGTACTCGTATATCGATCCGAAATCATTCTTAGGGAGGTTTCAGGATATTTTGTTTGGTTACTAGGGCCAAGTTCGTCTTTTACTAGATTCTTTTCAAAAAAACAAGGGCAAACATAGTGACTACTTGAAATACTTGTAAAAAATCGGAAAGAATAGAAAAGAATTGAAAAAAACTCAGAATGGCAAGAGATAACTGTGTTAAAAGGCAGGTAATGGTTTTTCTGTGTTCTTATTGATGTTGGAGGTAAAGATTACTGTCTGGTAGTATCTGGAGTTAATTTTGAGCCTTGAGGAGGGATTTATATTCCTGGTAGTTATGACACTGATAGGACTTTGGATGAGAATTTTAGAAGAACCTTCCAAGAATAGTTGGATAAAACCTGAGAATTTAGAATTTGATGATGTCAAAAAACGGATTAAATAATTTATTTCAGAAAACAGATATTTCCTCTTCATAATTATCTGGAGCTTTACTCGCCATTCAGACGGAGAGAAGCTCTAAATAAAAAATGGTTGCCTTGCTTAGCAGTGAATAGAGAATTTCAATCATAAATAGGTAGAAAAAATTGCCATCTGACACTGATTCAGGAAGGGTAACTTTTATTTCGGTTAGTCCTAAAATTACCTTATAGAGCATCTTAGGTAAAAGTGATAACACTAGAAATAGCAGATTTGCAATACATCAGAAATGGTTAAGGGTATTGACCGTGGTTACAGTGGTAGCTGCAATTTAGTAAAGGACGAACATGAGTCAACAGTTACCCACAATTAAATATTTTGAAACCAAATCGGAAAGTACACTATTTGAACTGCTATGGTCGAAAACCCTGTTAAGAAAACTTGCAATCCCCTTTCTTGAACAAAAATGAAAAAAACTTTTTCTTATGGGAAGCTCTGATGTATCTTTTTCCGTTTTTCTTTCTTCACTGCAAGCAGGGCACTGGAGCATCATACAAAACTGTTAAAGGATTGATTTTAGATTAATAAAGTTTTTGTAATTACCTTATGCAGGCACTTATGTAATTGCCTTTTGTAATGAATTGATTTTATGTTTATTTCAATAAAATCCATTTTTGACAAATTTACAAGAACAGATGACACCAGTAACTTCGTTTTTATTGGCGTATAACTAGGAGTAGTGGAATTTAAGCATATTTTTTACATAATACGAAGTTAGTGGAACAAACGTTTAGGTAGGAACCATTCCTGCTACTAGTGATCAAAACTCTAAAAAACAAAATTGACACCATTATATACACGAAAAGAGTGGAATTTAATTGGTTCCTCGAGGCATAAAAATTTACATATGGAACTGAACAATACTACATTTACAAACAAAACTAAACACTGGTACATATAGAACTGAACACTGATACATTCACGTATAAAACTAAACACTGTGACTTCTACATATAAAACTACACACAGCTGCATTTAAATATTGAACTGAACTCTGATACGTTTAAAAAAACTGAACACAGGTACATTTAAACATAAAAACTAAAAACTGGAACATATAAAACTAAACACTGGCACATTCACATATAAAAACTTAACTTTACATATAGAACTAAACACTGGTTCATTTACATATAGAACCCGACATTGGTACATTTATATACAAATCTGAACTCTGGTGAACTTGCATATTGAACTGAATACTGGTACATTTTTCCTATAGAACAGAATTTATCAATCCATGATCTATGACAGTCAAAGTTCCCAACTTCAAACACAATTTCTGCAACAAAGATAGTTTTTAACCTACTTTCCACAACCTAATGGGTGACGATTTCCTTGTTTCCATCTATTGTAGTTGTTGTAGTTGACGTCCAAGAAGAGAGAAGCGTTTTTCTTTTTACATTCATAATTTGCGCGTTTCCATATTCCCAGTAATGTTGTCCCCTGTTCAACAATCAAGAAAATTGTGTCATCCTGTAGACTTAGACTTTTATTCACTTTCTGGGACAGACTCTACATTTTCCTCGTTTGTATTTTCAGCTACTTTTGAAAATAATCCTCTTATACTGTCAATACACTTTTCAGCAACAATACCGAAATTATCTAGAACCGGCAAATTCTTCTTCCTTTCTAAGTAATATATTACTCCCACAACGGCAACAGTGTAAAGTACTGGGGTTTTCAAATTACTTATAACATTCATTCTATAGCGATCCAGTATACTTTGGTTTCCGTCTAACGACTTGTTACTTTCGTTTAAAACGGGTTAAAATTGAAAGATAGGACAAAATTTGCTTCGTATTTTCTCAAAAACAATTTACAAGAAAATGCAGTCTATTAACAATGAATTTTTTTATTGTATTGGATTTCTGTCAAATTTTAGCTTAAAATAGCAAAATTTTAATCCCACAAATGAAGTGAAAAATTTTCAAAGAATGAAAGTGAAACACGTCAGGTTTGTTTTCAGATATAGCTTATGCAAATAATTATGTTGATTTTTTTGCCTTCTTTGAAGCATTGCGAAGTTTGGCTATTTAGCCAATAAGATGGAAGATAAAATCTTACAGTCTAATGAACAGGTCAAATATCACTGTTTATTTACTTATGATTTCATTTACGGAGGAAATCAATGAGCCTAATGAAAGCAAGAAAAGAATTGACACAAAAAAAGCTTTTGTTTGCATTTCATCAGCATCAGTACCTAAGAGTATGGGTAACTTATAGGATAAGTTTTAAGTTAATTGTGTATATGTTACCCTTACTCTTTGATCAATACCATATACCTAGTCAAGTAAGGTTACAGTTACCAATGTTGTATATAAATCCGACTACAGAAAACTTGAGCACAAAAATTGAAAAAAATGGCTCCAGTGTTTCTTTTCAAATATATAAAAATAATAAACTATAAATATAACTGTTTTATTACTCGCCAGGGTAACTCAGCCACACATCAAAGATCAATTTCCCGGAGTCACTACGCTTTGTTCTGATGCAATCAAGCCCAGATGATATTCCAGTTAAGGTGATGTGTTACTTTAAAGAAATGCCCTATCGTGGTTGTAGTTGTGGTTACAACCTAGTAACAGACTGACATGCCCCGTAGTAATAAAAAAAATATCATCCATAATCAACTTCTTTTAGTTCGTGTCGCCAAACTATTTAGGATCGTGTGGGCGGTCTTGCCTTAGCTTGTAGAGCTTGCATAAGATATCTGAAAAAAACTACAGAAAACTAAAACCCAACACCTACTTTCTCGGGAATCCTGGACAAAATGTTTAACTTCTCCCGTTTTGAGGCGTAGATAGAGATATTCAGTTATAATAAAACTCACATCATTAGAAGTGTGGATTTTTTTTTCGATTAAAAAGAGCAGAATTTGTGATTTAAGTTTAAGAAAGGGTTGTCCCTTAAAAGTTTATAGCATATCTACTAGGAAAACGTCAGAAATTATCTCAGAGGAAATATCATTTGAGTAATTTGAGATCTGTTGAAGTTCCCTTTAGTGCTACCCGTTTTGATTGAGAATCTTGGCTTATCAGTTAGTAAAATATTATAAATTTCTTTATTTTAAACCAGCCTCTTGTTGGCGTTTCGAACTGCTGGCACGTTCAAGATCCCCTACCAAGTTTTACCAAAATTGTAAGGAAATATCGCTACAGTAGTTTGGTAGCTTTGGGAGTTTCCTGAGGTGATGGGAAAATCTGTTAATATATACTGTGTCTTTGGGACAGTGGATCAAGCCTGAGGCTCACAAAATGATTTTTAAGGTATCGAATTACCTAAAATGCAAGATCAGTATCCAATTGATAGTGCACTGACAAACTATTAAATCTTAAGACAGCGCGGTGAATAGAGCTGTTCCTGGAAAAGTGAGGACTGTGATTCAAACCTACCTGTCACAGAGCCTTCCCCTCCAATAAGTGGTAGCCGTGACTCCTTGGCTCTGAAAAGGCTCTGAGGTTTGTTATACAATAAAACCAACCATAAAAAACAAAAGAGGAATGTCGACAGTCAAGTCACGGTGCAATGAGGTTCCTGTTGAAAAACAAATCCCACAATTGCATCTACAGACCATCACAAAACTGCATCTACAAAAATAAAATCATTTAGGACATCTACAAAATTGCATCTACGAATAAAGAATGGTGTCTTAACCTGTATATAGGCACAAATTAAAATTTGGGTCCAGTTTGACGTGTCACAAATTGGTGCGTAAAAATTAGCTTCAAATTTGTTCTTTCTACATAAGGCTTCACCTGCCCCAGGAACATCTGAATGTAATTTTCAAGCTGGTTCATTTATCCGAAATCGTCCGTTATCAAACAGTTCGTGGTAACGAACTGTAGGTAAGGAGCGACCCGGCTCAATAGTAACCGAAACTCTAAAAAACGGAATTTTGATACCAATAGATACATCAAAAGAATCAGATTTTAACGCTGACTTCAAATATATAAGTTTCATCAAGTTCAGTCTTACCAATCAAAAGTCACGCGCCTGAGAAAATTTCCCTGATTTTCGAAAAAAGAGGAAACACCCCCTAAAAGCTATAGAACCTTAATGACAATAACACCATAAGATTAAGCGTATCAGAGAACCCTATTGTTAAGGTTCCAAGCTCCTATCTACAAAAATGTGGAATATTGCATTTTTTGCCAGGAGAAAGATCACGGATGGTGTTTATTTGTTTTTTGTTTTTTTCCCCCAGGGGTGACCGTATCAACCCAGTGGTACTAAAATATCATAGGAGGGCTCATTCGAACGGAAATTAAAAGTTCTAGTGGCTCTTTTGAGTGATAAAAAAATGGAGGGCAACTAGGCCCCCTCCCACACCCATATTTTCCCAAAGTCACCCGATCAAAATTTTGAGTTAGCCATTTTGTTCAGAATGATTGAAAATATAAGAAATATGTCTTTTAGGATGACTTAATCCCCGAAAGTTCCCGGGGAGAGGCCTGAAAGTTATGAACCTTGCCCAATGTTTGTATATAGTATTAGTACAGGAATAATAAGGTTTGATTAGGAACAAATTAATAAAGTAATGCTTTCTTCACTATACAGACCAGAAAAAATCGCTGAACAACAAATCCAAAATCCCCATCTCTAACTCGTTGTGAAATTTGTTTTTTCCGCCGTTTTTGTATATTAATTTTTTTTTTTTTTTGGAAAAAAATTAAATATAACGAAACTGGTGTTTGATTTGTGTTTATGTATAGGATTTAAAAGACTAAACGGTATCTGATGTTATTTTCTCCGAAATGTCAAAAAATGAATCAGAAATCCTCTGTTTTTGAACAAAAACGAAAAAATTATAACGTTTTAGGTAAAAAAAAAACAAGCGTTCGGAGGAAGTTTCTAGATCAGTTTGAGTTGACAAACTAGGTTTTCTGAGATACTTCAAAATCTTTTTAATACCCATCCTCCCCACCCTTCCCCAAAAACCTTGCCCTTATCAGGCATTTGAGATCAAAATCCATTCACCTTCATCACCATAAAAAACGACGTGGCAAAAATTATTTGTAATAAAACGTAAGAAAATTGCACATCCGATTGATCAAAGGAACAAAAATCAAAGGAAAAATTAAATCACAGGCTTAAAGCTCATCCTCAGAAAATTCATCTTCTTGACAATTTGCGTTGTTGCACGAAACTCTACATACTCGACAAGCTACGGTGCATTCCATGCCATTTTTCTTGCAGGAGCATCTCTCACTGTCGCAACCATTAGCTCGGCAAGAACACTTCTCTGTCTTTAGAAGATGAGGAGGAACAGCGGGGAGATCCGTCATTTTTGGCTCTAAAACTTCGTTGCCTTGACGATTCCTTCCCCAGCTTAGGGGGTCAACCGTGTTCCCTAGCCAAATCGGAACCTGGCTGTAGACTCGGAACGAATGATACTTCGCTGCCATCATAGTCAGAGGCAGCTCTTGTGGGTGTACGAATGAGGTGGCAGTATTGACTTTCCTCTGTAAAACTTGGTTCCTGGCAGAGTCAAGACTTGGAAGATCCTGGCAGTTGTAGATTATCAGCAAAGCTTTCTCTCCAGCCGCAGCTATCTCATCATGAGATGCAGATTTTTTGGTAAACAGGGTACCGGCGTCTCTGAAAATCGAGCTGGATAAAATTAGCTGAAGAGCTTTTCCTTTTCCGATGCCACAAAGGTGCGATGTTGTGTCGCAACCCAGTATGGCGTCACAGAACGGCATCAGCTGGCAAACTTCTGATCCTAGCTTGTCTTTTATCTGACAAACATCCCAAGCTGAGCATTCACGCCCGAATTTCGCTTCCGGCGAGATGTAAACTCGATTTGAACTCGTGTCTACATGACAGATGAGGAGGTAGAGAACATCCGTGTCATCACAACCACAATGGTGTCGCTATGGAGTGCAGTTTCCGTAGCCTTCTTTACTATGTCTAGATCAATATCTCCTTCAGATTGGTATACATCACAACCGCTGGCTACCAGAGCGTTTCCAAGAATCTTCAGAAAACGTGATTTGTGCTCCTTGCATGAAAGAAACTTCTCTTTCTTCATGCAAAGATTCATGTCTTCCGCCTGAGTATTTTTATTGGCATAATAAATTTTTTCAGGATGATAATCAGGTTTTGCATGCATATTGGACCCGTGGCAGTTCTGTAGTCCGTCAGGCTTTAATAAAATCTGAAAGGTCCGGTTTTTCACCAAGGCATAGTATTATATATAATTGGAATAAATTTCATAGTTTTATAGATTTGAATAATTCGTTGGTTAATAATAAAATTAGATTAATGAGTCACTTAATCAGTAATTATTAATTTGATTTATTTTTTGGGGTGGATGCTCCTCATTTCACTTTATTTATTTGGTTATTTTGATTTTATTCGGATTTTGTTTGTTGTTACCATACGGAGAGTTGAAGAGCAATCTTTTTATTCCAGTATCTAGAGATAGTACTGTTTATTTATTGTTGAGTGTATATAAACCCACACACGAGTTATTCTCACTGTGGGTCATTAATTTTACAGTTGTGTTAAAACATTTTTTATTGATTAATAAAGAACTTGAACTTGAACCTTAAAAATTTTCAGATATTTTCTTGATAAAACGTATCTGTATTGGCCTCTGGTGGCTTTATGTTACAGTGATTTGTTAGTAGTAGTTCTATTTTCGCGAGTTATGCAAGCCAATTGTACTATACCTTAAACATTTTCAGATATTTTCATGATAAAATGTATCTGTGTCCACCTCAGGTGAATTGGTGCTGTAGTAAGTTGTTAGTACTAGTAGTTCATTGAATCACCATCTGTTGACGATAATGAACTTGAATGGTGTAGCAAATTCTTAAGGGATTGTTTTGGTGGTAGTGTGAATTGACGATACATCCTCTAACATTATCGAAGATAATGACCTCAAATGGTCATATAACTTTTTAAAACAATGTTTTAGTAATGTTAATATTTCATTTAATGTTGCCCCTAGCGCAGTTGAACAAGACATAGAAGAGCTTTGAAAAACTTTTGCCGCTAAATGTAAGCAAAGACAGCATGGCTCTACATTAAAGTTTTCATTTTATTTAAAGTTTAAACACAATAATTACCGAAAGAACCAGATTTAATATTCTGCATATACTGATAGCCAAGTCTCATCTCATTACGCCAAGCTTCACCCTATAGCCTCCTTACTAGCTCAACTATCCCATAGTTCGACCATTTAAGATGTACAATAAAGAGTGCCAGTGGCATACATCAAAGGATATTAGTACTTCTCGTTTATCCTAGACACCATTGTTAAATGAAACCGGCGAGAACTTAAAAGCTTTGAAAAACTTTTGCCAATAAAAGTAAACAAACACATTGAAGTTTTCATTTTATTTAAAGTTTAAACACAATAATAACCGAAACAAACCGATTTAATATTATCCATATACCGATAGCCAAGCCTCACCCTATGGTCTCCTTACTACCTCAACTACCCATAGTTTGACCATTTAAGATCTAGAATAAAGATGTCATTGGTGACATCTTAGTGCCATCTTAGGTGACATTTTATTACTCGCCAGGGTAACTCAGCCACACATCAAAGATCAATTTCCCGGAGTCACTACTCTTTGTTCTGATGCAATCAAGCCCAGATGATATTCCAGTTAAGGTGATGTGTTACTTTAAAGAAATGCCCTATCGTGGTTGTAGTTGTGGTTACAACCTAGTAACAGACTGACATGCCCCGTAGTAATAAAAAAAATATCATCCATAATCAACTTCTTTTAGTTCGTGTCGCCAAACTATTTAGGATCGTGTGGGCGGTCTTGCCTTAGCTTGTAGAGCTTGCATAAGATATCTGAAAAAAACTACAGAAAACTAAAACCCAACACCTACTTTCTCGGGAATCCTGGACAAAATGTTTAACTTCTCCCGTTTTGAGGCGTAGATAGAGATATTCAGTTATAATAAAACTCACATCATTAGAAGTGTGGATTTTTTTTTCGATTAAAAAGAGCAGAATTTGTGTTTTAAGTTTAAGAAAGGGTTGTCCCTTAAAAGTTTATAGCATATCTACTAGGAAAACGTCGGAAATTATCTCAGAGGAAATATCATTTGAGTAATTTGAGATCTGTTGAAGTTCCCTTTAGTGCTACCCGTTTTGATTGAGAATCTTGGCTTATCAGTTAGTAAAATATTATAAATTTCTTTATTTTAAACCAGCCTCTTGTTGGCGTTTCGAACTGCTGGCACGTTCAAGATCCCCTACCAAGTTTTACCAAAATTGTAAGGAAATATCGCTTCAGTAGTTTGGTAGCTTTGGGAGTTTCCTGTGGTGATGGGAAAATCCGTTAATATATACTGTGTCTTTGGGACAGTGGATCAAGCCTGAGGCTCACAAAATGATTTTTAAGGTATCGAATTACCTAAAATGCAAGATCAGTATCCAATTGATAGTGCACTGACAAACTATTAAATCTTAAGACAGCGCGGTGAATAGAGCTGTTCCTGGAAAAGTGAGGACTGTGATTCAAACCTACCTGTCACAGAGCCTTCCCCTCCAATAAGTGGTAGCCGTGACTCCTTGGCTCTGAAAAGGCTCTGAGGTTTGTTATACAATAAAACCAACCATAAAAAACAAAAGAGGAATGTCGACAGTCAAGTCACGGTGCAATGAGGTTCCTGTTGAAAAACAAATCCCACAATTGCATCTACAGACCATCACAAAACTGCATCTACAAAAATAAAATCATTTAGGACATCTACAAAATTGCATCTACGAATAAAGAATGGTGTCTTAACCTGTATATAGGCACAAATTAAAATTTGGGTCCAGTTTGACGTGTCACAAATTGGTGCGTAAAAATTAGCTTCAAATTTGTTCTTTCTACATAAGGCTTCACCTGCCCCAGGAACATCTGAATGTAATTTTCAAGCTGGTTCATTTATCCGAAATCGTCCGTTATCAAACAGTTCGTGGTAACGAACTGTAGGTAAGGAGCGACCCGGCTCAATAGTAACCGAAACTCTAAAAAACGGAATTTTGATACCAATAGATACATCAAAAGAATCAGATTTTAACGCTGACTTCAAATATATAAGTTTCATCAAGTTCAGTCTTACCAATCAAAAGTCACGCGCCTGAGAAAATTTCCCTGATTTTCGAAAAAAGAGGAAACACCCCCTAAAAGCTATAGAACCTTAATGACAATAACACCATAAGATTAAGCGTATCAGAGAACCCTATTGTTAAGGTTCCAAGCTCCTATCTACAAAAATGTGGAATATTGCATTTTTTGCCAGGAGAAAGATCACGGATGGTGTTTATTTGTTTTTTGTTTTTTTCCCCCAGGGGTGACCGTATCAACCCAGTGGTACTAAAATATCATAGGAGGGCTCATTCGAACGGAAATTAAAAGTTCTAGTGGCTCTTTTGAGTGATAAAAAAATGGAGGGCAACTAGGCCCCCTCCCACACCCATATTTTCCCAAAGTCACCCGATCAAAATTTTGAGTTAGCCATTTTGTTCAGAATGATTGAAAATATAAGAAATATGTCTTTTAGGATGACTTAATCCCCGAAAGTTCCCGGGGAGAGGCCTGAAAGTTATGAACCTTGCCCAATGTTTGTATATAGTATTAGTACAGGAATAATAAGGTTTGATTAGGAACAAATTAATAAAGTAATGCTTTCTTCACTATACAGACCAGAAAAAATCGCTGAACAACAAATCCAAAATCTCCATCTCTAACTCGTTGTTAAATTTTTTTTTTCCGCCGTTTTTGTATATTAATTTTTTTTTTTTTTGGAAAAAAATGAAATATAACGAAACTGTTGTTTGATTTGTCTCTATGTATCGGGTTGAAAATCTTAAACGATATATGATGTTATTTTATCCGAAATGTCAAAATACAAATCAGAAATACTCTGTTTTCGAACAAAAATGAACAAATTTTAACGTTTTAGGTAAAAAAACAAGCGTTCGGAGGAAGTTTCTAGATCAGTTTGAGTTGACAAACTAGGTTTTCTGAGATACTTCAAAATCTTTTTAATACCCATCCTCCCCACCCTTCCCCAAAAACCTTGCCCTTATCAGGCATTTGAGATCAAAATCCATTCACCTTCATCACCATAAAAAACGACGTGGAAAAAATTATTTGTAATAAAACGTAAGAAAATTGCACATCCGATTGATCAAAGGAACAAAAATCAAAGGAAAAATTAAATCACAGGCTTAAAGCTCATCCTCAGAAAATTCATCTTCTTGACAATTTGCGTTGTTGCACGAAACTCTACATACTCGACAAGCTACGGTGCATTCCATGCCATTTTTCTTGCAGGAGCATCTCTCACTGTCGCAACCATTAGCTCGGCAAGAACACTTCTCTGTCTTTAGAAGATGAGGAGGAACAGCGGGGAGATCCGTCATTTTCGGCTCTAAAACTTTGTTGCCTTGAAGATTCCATCCCCAGCTTAGGGGGTCGACCGTGTTCCCTAGCCAAATCGGAACCTGTCTGTAGACTCGGAACGAATGATACTTCGCTCCCATCATAGTCAGAGGCAGCTCTTGTGGGCGTATGAATGAGCTGCCAATATTGACTTTCCTCTGGAAGATTTGATTCCTGGAAGCGTCAAGACTTGGAAGATCTTGGCAGTAGTATAGCACCAGCAAAGTTTTCTTTCCATTTATAGTTATTTCGTCATGAGATGTAGATTTTTTGGTAAACAGGGTACCAGTATGTGTGAAAGTCGAGCTGGATAACAATAGCTGAAGAGCTTTTCCTTTTCCGATGCCACAAAGGTGCGATGTTGTGTCGCAACCCAGTATGGCGTCACAGAACGGCATCAGCTGGCAAACTTCTGATCCTAGCTTGTCTTTTATCTGACAAACATCCCAAGCTGAGCATTCACGCCCGAATTTCGCTTCCGGCGAGATGTAAACTCGATTTGAACTCGTGTCTACATGACAGATGAGGAGGTAGAGAACATCCGTGTCATCACAACCACAATGGTGTCGCTATGGAGTGCAGTTCCGTAGCCTTCTTTACTATGTCTAGATCAATATCTCCTTCAGATTGGTATACATCACAACCGTTGGCTACCAGAGCGTTTCCAAAAATCTTCAGAAAACGTGATTTGTGCTCCTTGCATGAAAGAAACTTCTCTTTCTTCATGCAAAGATTCATGTCTTCCGCCTGAGTATTTTTTTTTGCATAATATTTTTTTTCAGGATGATAATCAGGTTTTTCATGCATATTTGACCCGTGGCAGTTCTGTAGTCCGTCAGGCTTCAATAAAATCTGAAAGGTCCGGTTTTTCACCTCGGAATAGCATTATAAATAATTGGAAAAAATTTCATAGTTTTATAGATTTGAATAATTCGTTGGTTAATAATAAAATTAGATTAATGAATCACTTAATCAGTAATTATTAATTTGATTTATTTTTTGGGGTGGATGCTCCTCATTTCACTTTATTTATTTGGTTATTTTGATTTTATTCGGATTTTGTTTGTTTTTACCATACGGAGAGTTGAAGAGCAATCTTTTTATTCCAGTATCTAGAGATAGTACTGTTTATTTATTGTTGAGTGTATATAAACCCACACACGAGTTATTCTCACTGTGGGTCATTAATTTTACAGTTGTGTTAAAACATTTTTTATTGATTAATAAAGAACTTGAACTTGAACCTTAAAAATTTTCAGATATTTTCTTGATAAAACGTATCTGTATTGGCCTCTGGTGGCTTTATGTTACAGTGATTTGTTAGTAGTAGTTCTATTTTCGCGATTTATGCAAGCCAATTGTACTATACCTTAAACATTTTCAGATATTTTCATGATAAAACGTATCTGTGTCCACCTCAGGTGAATTGGTGCTGTAGTAAGTTGTTAGTACTAGTAGTTCATTGAATCACCATCTGTTGACGATAATGAACTTGAATGGTGTAGCAAATTCTTAAGGGATTGTTTTGGTGGTAGTGTGAATTGACGATACATCCTCTAACATTATCGAAGATAATGACCTCAAATGGTCATATAACTTTTTAAAACAATGTTTTAGTAATGTTAATATTTCATTTAATGTTGCCCCTAGCGCAGTTGAACAAGACATAGAAGAGCTTTGAAAAACTTTTGCCGCTAAATGTAAGCAAAGACAGCATGGCTCTACATTAAAGTTTTCATTTTATTTAAAGTTTAAACACAATAATTACCGAAAGAACCAGATTTAATATTCTGCATATACTGATAGCCAAGTCTCATCTCATTACGCCAAGCTTCACCCTATAGCCTCCTTACTAGCTCAACTATCCCATAGTTCGACCATTTAAGATGTACAATAAAGAGTGCCAGTGGCATACATCAAAGGATATTAGTACTTCTCGTTTATCCTAGACACCATTGTTAAATGAAACCGGCGAGAGCTTAAAAGCTTTGAAAAACTTTTGCCAATAAAAGTAAACAAACACATTGAAGTTTTCATTTTATTTAAAGTTTAAACACAATAATAACCGAAACAAACCGATTTAATATTATCCATATACCGATAGCCAAGCCTCACCCTATGGTCTCCTTACTACCTCAACTACCCATAGTTTGACCATTTAAGATCTAGAATAAAGATGTCATTGGTGACATCTTAGTGCAGTGAGTTGTTAGTAGTATTAGTATGTTCATGTTTTTTGCAAGCCATTCATACCATACATTAAAGATATTCTAATATTTTCTTGATAAAACGTACTTTTGTCGACCTCTGGTTGCTTTGTGTTGCAGTGGGTTGTTAGTAGTAGCAATGGTATTTTCGTGTTTTTTTGCAAGCCATTCATACTATAGCTTAAATATTCCCACATATTTTCTTGATAAGATGTCCCTGAGTGACATCAGGTTGCTTGGTCATTCAGTGAGCTGTTAGTAGTAGTAGTATTATCACCTTTTTGTTTTGCAAGGCATTCATACAATACCTTAAACATTTTCAGATATTTTCTTGATAAAACGCATCTGTATTGGCCTCAGGTGGCTTTATGTTACTGCGAGTTGTTAATAGTAGTTCTATTTTTGTGTTTTTTGCAAGCCATTTGTACTATACCTTAAACATTTTCAGATATTTTCTTGATAAAACGTACCTGTGTCCATCTCAGATGGCTTAGTAGCGTACTCCATCTCAGGTGGCTTAGTCTCCATATACCGATAGCCAAGTCTCATATCATTACGCCAAGCTTCACCCTATAGCCTCCTTACTACCTCAACTATCCCATAGTTCGACCATTTAAGATGTACAATAAACAGTGCCAGTGGCATACAGTAAAGGATATTAGTACCTCTCGTTTATCCTAGACACCATTTCTTAATGAAACCGACGAGAACATAAAAGCTTTGAAAATTTTTTACCACTAAAAGTAAGCAAACACAGCTTGGCTCTACATTAAAGTTTTCATTTTATTTAAAGTTTAAACACAATAATTACCGAAAGAACCCGATTTAATTTTCGGCATATACTGATAGCCAAGTCTCATCTCATTACGCCAAACTTCACCCTATAGCCTCCTTACTAGCTCAACTATCCCATAGTTCGACCATTTAAGATGTACAATAAAGAGTGCCAGTGGCATACATCAAAGGATATTAGTACTTCTCGTTTATCCTAGACACCATTGTTAAATGAAACCGGCGAGAACTTAAAAGCTTTGAAAAACTTTTGCCAATAAAAGTAAACAAACACATTGAAGTTTTTCATTTTATTTAAAGTTTAAACACAATAATAACCGAAACAAACCGATTTAATATTATCCATATACCGATAGCCAAGCCTCACCCTATGGTCTCCTTACTACCTCAACTACCAATAGTTTGACCATTTAAGATCTAGAATAAAGATGTCATTGGTGACATCTTAGTGCAGTGAGTTGTTAGTAGTATTAGTATGTTCATGTTTTTTGCAAGCCTTTCATACCAGACATTAAAGATTTTCTAATATTTTCTTGATAAAACGTACTTTTGTCAACCTCTGGTTGCTTTGTGTTGCAGTGGGTTGTTAGTAGTAGCAATGGTATTTTCGTGTTTTTTTGCAAGCCATTCATACTATAGCTTAAATATTCCCACATATTTTCTTGATAAGATGTCCCTGAGTGACATCAGGTTGCTTGGTCATTCAGTGAGCTGTTAGTAGTAGTAGTATTATCACCTTTTTGTTTTGCAAGGCATTCATACTATACCTTAAACATTTTCAGATATTTTCTTGATAAAACGCATCTGTATTGGCCTCAGGTGGCTTTATGTTACAGCGAGTTGTTAGTAGTAGTTCTATTTTCGTGTTCTTTGCAATCCATTTGTACTGTACCTTAAACATTTTAAGATATTTTCTTGATAAAACGTACCTGTGTCCATCTCAGATGGCTTAGTAGCGTAGTCCATCTCAGGTGGCTTAGTCTCCATATACCGATAGCCAAGTCTCATATCATTACGCCAAGCTTCACCCTATAGCCTCCATACTACCTCAACTATCCCATAGTTCGACCATTTAAGATGTACAATAAACAGTGCCAGTGGCATACAGTAAAGGATATTAGTACCTCTCGTTTATCCTAGACACCATTTCTTAATGAAACCGACGAGAACATAAAAGCTTTGAAAATTTTTTACCACTAAAAGTAAGCAAACACATCCTGGCTCTACATTAAAGTTTTCATTTTATTTAAAGTTTATACACAATAATGACCGAAAGAAATTAATTTAATATTCTCTGTATACCGATAGCCAAGCCTCGCCCTATGATCTCCTTACTACCTCAACTACCCATAGTTCGACCATTTAAGATGTACAATAAAGAGTACCAGTGGCATACAGCAATTGATATTAGTACTTCTCGTTTATCCTACACACCATTGCTAAATGAAACCGACGAGAACATAAAAGCTTTGAAAATTTTTGCCACTAAAAGTAAACAAACACATCTTGGCTCTACATTAAAGTTTTCATTTTATTTAAAGTTATAACCGAAAGAAACCGATTTAATATTCTCCATAAGCAGATATCCATGTTTCATCTCATTACGCCAAGCCTCAGCCTATAGCCTCCTTACTACCCAACCATCCATAGTTACTTGATAATGTTAAGTACCTTTTTACCTTTTCTAAATAAATTTCCTTTTGCCTTAAACGTAACACCTAAAATGTCAAGTAATTTCTGAAGGTTCCTTTGTGCATCGGCAACCACGCACTCATACATTTAAAATTCCCAGGAAACCTTATTAAAAATAGAATTCCCATATTAACACACTCGAAGCTTTGTTAGATTATCGATTTCTTAGTTTCTTGCATAAGTTGATTTTCATCATTGGCGATTGTGCAAATCTATGCTAGCATTCTTAGAAAGCGGTCTGACGTCACTCCCGTTTGTATTCAATACACTTAGAAACTTCTCTGATAGGTTCAGAAATGGGTCTTTTCTTGTTAGTTTAGAAATAGAACCTCTCTAACTACTACTTAATAGCACACAGATAATCCGTAACGTAGTAAGAACGCCTTCATTTTCTCAAAATAGATTTTCAGTCTAAGACACGCCATAGAGACAATCGACGATAAAATGCTGTTATTTTTATCTTCCAATACCCCACAGAGCTATAATGTGCATTTTGCCATTTTTGTATGTAAGGAAAAGATTGGCACATTTTCACGTAAATATTTTGCACCTACATTTAAAACATTACAAAAATGAGTTGATGTTGGAATTTCCTTTAAAATGACACCTTAAACAGCACTCTATGATGTTCCAGTACCCCATTAGGTGGGGACCAGAAAAAACAGGAAAAAGATACTTCCCATGTAAAAAAAAATTATGTTTTTCAAGCCAATGGATTTTCCTTGTTGTTCAAGACAAGGCACTGTAAGTTTTCTGTATAGGGTTTTTGGCTATTCTAATTATATTCTAATATTGTAGGCTACTCTTCTTTTCAACCCGAGACCCTTTTTAATAGTTTCAGGCTATTTTGTTTGGTTACTATGGACAATGTGCGTCTTTTACTAGATTTCAGCTATCATTCCAACCATGATATCCTTGTGATATAAGGTCATTACATACTGACGGTATTGACGTCATTATAATTAACTTCATTATATAGTTGTTACTTTTTACGTAATTTATAGTTATAACCTAAGCTTATGATGTTATTTCTTCATCTTGTTTACGAAAATTTATTTTTTTTGTAAAAAAAACATTTTATTTTAAATATTGTTTTCTGTTAAATTTCAAAAATAAGTACATTTATCAATTTCCTTTAAAAACATCTCTATGATGTTCAAGTGCCCTGCTAGCAGCAGATGAAAAACGGGAAAAAACTAATCCTAATGGTATACTCGTATATCGACCCGATATCATTCTTAGGGAGGTTTCAGGCTATTTTGTTTGGTTACTAGGGCCAAGTTCGTCTTTAACTAGATTCTTTTCAAGAAAACAAGGGCAAACATAGTGACTACTTGGAATACTGGTAAAAAATCGGAAAAAATAAGAAAAGAATTGAAAAAAACTCAGAATGGCAAGAGATAACTGTGTTAAAAGGCAGGTAATGGTTTTTCTGTGTTCTTATTGATGTTGGAGGTAAAGATTACTGTCTGGTAGTATCTGGAGTTAATTTTGAGCCTTGAGGAGGGAACTATATTCCTGGTAGTTGTGACACTGATAGGACTTTGGATGAGAATTTTAGATGAACCTTCCAAGAATAGTTGGATAAAACCTGAGAATTTTGAATTTCATGATGTCGAAAAACGGATTAAATAATTTATTTCAGAAAACAGATATTTCCTCTTGATAATTTTCTGGACCTTTATTCGCCATTCAGACGGAGAGAAGCTCTAAATAAAAAATAGTTGCCTTGCTTAGCAGTGAATAGAGAATTTCAATCATAAATAGGTAGAAGAAATTGCCATCTGACACTGATTCAGGAAGGGTAACTTTTATTTTGGTTAGTCCTAAAATTACCTTATAGAGCATCTTAGGTAAAAGTGATAACACTAGAAATTGCAGATTTGCAATACATCAGAAACGGTTAAGGGTATTGACCGTGGTTGCAGTGGTAGCTGCAATTTAGTAAAGGACGAACATGAGTCAACAGTAACCCACAATTAAATATTTTGAAACCAAATCGGAAAGTACACTATTGGAACTGCTATGGTTAAAAACCCTGTTAAGAAAAAAATATTTTCAAACCAAATGGGAAAGTACACTATTGGAACTGCTATGGTCGAAAACCCTGTTAAGAAAACTTGCAGTCCCCTTTCTTGAACAAAAATGAAAACACTTTTTCTTATGGGAAGCACTGATGTATCTTTTTCCGTTTTTCTTTCTTCACTGCAAGCAGGACACTGGAGCATCATACAAAACTGTTAAAGGATTGATTTTAAATTAATAAAGTTTGTTGTAATTACCAAATGTAGGCACTTATGTAATTGCCTTTTGTAATGAATTGATTTTATGTTTATTTCAATAAAATCCATTTTTGACAAATTTACAAGAACAGATGACATCAGAAACTTCGTTTTTATTGGCGTATAACTAGGAGTAGTGGTATTTAAGCATATTTTTTTTTATATAAAACGAAGTTAGTGCAACAAATGTTTAGGCAGGAACCATTCCAAAAAAATTGACACCATTATATATACACGAAAAGAGTGGAATTTAATTGGTTCCTCGAGGCATATAAATTTACATATGGAACTAAACAATGGTACATTTACAAACAAAACTAAACACTGGTACATTTACATATAGAACTGAAAACTGATATATTTACATGTAGAACTGAACACTGATACATTCACATATAAAACTAAACACTGTGACTTCTACATATAAAACTACACACAGCTGCATTTAAATATTGAACTGAACTCTGATACGTTTAAAAAAACTGAACACATGTACATTTAAACATAAAAACTAAAAACTGGAACATTTACATATAAAACTAAACACTGGCACATTCACATATAAAACTTAACTTTACATATAGAACTAAACACTGGTTCATTTACATATAGAACCCAACATTGGTACATTTATATACAAATCTGAACTCTAGTTTTTAACCTACTTTCCACAACCTCATGGGTGACGATTTCCTTGTTTCCATCTATTGTAGTTGTGGTAGTTGACGTCCAAGAAGAGAGAAGCGTTTTTCTTTTTACTTTCATAATTTTCACGTTTCCATATTCCTAGTAATATTGTCCCCTGTTCAACAATCAAGAAAATTGTGTCATCCTGTAGACTTAGACTTTTATTCACTTTCTGGGACAGACTCTACATTTTCCTCGCTTGTATTTTCAGCTACTTTTGAAAATAATCCTCTTATACTGTCAATACACTTTTCAGCAGCAATACCGAAATTATCTAGAACCGGCAAATTCTTCTTCCTTTCTAAGTAATATATTACTCCCACAACGGCAACAGTGTAAAGTACTGGGGTTTTCAAATTACTTATAATATTCATTCTATAGCGATCCAGTATACTTTGGTTTCCGTCTAACGACTTGTTACTTTCGTTTAAAACGGGTTAAAATTGAAAGATAGGACAAAATTTGCTTCGTATTTTCTCAAAAACAATTTACAAGAAAATGCAGTCTATTAACAATGAATTTTTTTATTGTATTGGTTTTCTGTCAAATTTTAGCTTAAAATAGCAAAATTTTAATCCCACAAATTAAGAAAAAAATTTTCAAAGAATGAAAGTGAAACACGTCAGGTTTGTTTTCAGATATAGCTTATGCAATTAATTTTGTTGATTTTTTGCCTTCTTTGAAGCATTGCAAAGTTCTCTGTCTTTAGAAGATGAGGAGGAACAGCGGGGATATCCGTCATTTTTGGCTCTAAAACTTTGTTGCCTTGAAGATTCCATCCCCAGCTTAGGGGGTCAACCGTGTTCCCTAGCCAAATCTGAACCTGGCTGTAGACTCGGAACGAATGATACTTCGCTGCCCATCATAGTCGGAGGCAGCTCTTGTGGGTGTACGAATGAGGTGGCAGTATTGCCTTTCCTCAGGAAGATTTGATTTCTTGCAGTGTCAAGACTTGAAAGATCCTGGCAGTTGTATAGTATCAGCAAAGCTTTCTCTCCAGCTACAGCTATCTCGTCATGACATGTAGAGTTTTTGGTAAACAGGGTACTAGCATCTCTGAAACTTAATCTGGATAACAATAGCTGAAGAGCTTTTCCTTTTCCGATGCGACAAAGGTGCGATGTTGTGTCGCAACCCAGCATGGCGTGACAAAACGGCATCAGCTGGAAAAATTCTGATCCTAGCTTGTCTTTTATCTGACATATATCCCGAGCTGAGCATTCACTTCCGAATTTCGCTCCCGGCGAGAAGTAAACTTGATTTGAACTCGTGTCTATATGACAGATGAGGAGGACGAGAACATCCATGTCATCACAACCACAATGGTGTCACTATGGAGTGCAGTTTCCGTAGCCTTCTTTACTATGTCTAGATCAGTATCTCCTACAGAGATACATTAGCTTCAAATTTGTTCTTTCTACATAAGGATTCACCTGCCCCAGGAACATCTGAGTGTAACTTTCAAGCTGGTTCATTTATCCGAAATCGTCCATTATCAAACAGTTCGTGGTAACGAACTGTAGGTAAGGAGCTACCCGGCTCAATAGTAACCGAAACTCTAAAAAACGGAATTTTGATACCAATAGATACATCAAAAGAATCAAATTTTAACGCTGACTTCAAATATATAAGTTTCATCAAGTTCTGTCTTACCAATCAAAAGTCACGCGCCTGAGAATATTTCCCTGATTTTCGAAAAAAGAGGAAACACCCCCTAAAGGCTATAGAACCTTAATGACAATCACACCATCAGATTAAGCGTATTAGAGAACACTATTGTAGAGGTTTCAAGCTCCTATCTACAAAAATGTGGAATATTGCATTTTTTGCCAGGAGAAAGATCACGGATGGTGTTTATTTGTTTTTTGTTTTTTTCCCCCAGGGGTGACCGTATCAACCCAGTGGTACTAAAATATCATAGGAGGGCTCATTCGAACGGAAATTAAAAGTTCTAGTGCCTCTTTTGAGTGATAAAAAAATGGAGGGCAACTAGGCCCCCTCCCACACTCATATTTTCCCAAATTCACCCGATCAAAATTTTGAGTTAGCCATTTTGTTCAGAATGATTGAAAATATAAGAAATATGTCTTTTAGGATGACTTAATCCCCGAAAGTTCCCGGGGGGAGGCCTGAAAGTTATGAACTTTGCCCAATGTTTGTATATAGTATTAGTACAGGAATAATAAGGTTTGACCAGGAACAAATTAATAAAGTAATACTTTCTTCACTATACAGACAAGAAAAAATCGCTGAACAACAAATCCAAAATCCCCGTCTCTAACTCGTTGTGAAATTTATTTTTTCCGCCGTTTTTGTATATTAATTTTTTTTTTTTTTTTTTTGGAAAAAAATGAATTATCAAGAAACTGGTGTTTGATATGTCTTTCTGTATCAGATTGAACTGCTGAAACGATATCTGATGTTAGTTTCTCCTAAATGTCAAAAAATAAATCAGAAATACTCTGTTTTTGAACAAAAATGAAAAAATTTTAACGTTTTAGGTAAAAAAAAAAAACAAGCGTTCGGAGGACGTTTCTAGATCAGTTTGAGTTGACAAACTAGGTTTTCTGAGATACTTCAAGATCTTTTTAATACCCATCCTCCCCACCCTTCCCCAAAAACCTTGCTCTTCTCAGGCATTTGAGATCAAAATCCATTCACCTTCATCACCATAAAAAACGACGTGGTAAAAATTATTTGTAATAAAACGTAAGAAAATTGGATATCTGATTGATCAAAGGAACAAAAATCAAAGGAAAAATTAAATCACAGGCTTAAACCTCATCCTCAGAAAATTCATCTTCTTGACACTTTGCGTTGTTGCACGAAACTCTACATACTCGACAAGCTATGGTGCATTCCCTGCCATTTTTCTTGCAGGAGCATCTCTCACTGTCGCAACCATTAGCGCGGCAAGAACTCTTCTCTGTCTTTAGAAGATGAGAAGGAACAGCGGGGAGATCCGTCATTTTTGGCTCTAAAACTTTGTTGTCTTGAAGATTCCATCCCCAGCTAAGGGGGTCAACCGTGTTCCCTAGCCAAATCTGAACCTGGCTGTAGACTCGGAACGAATGATACTTCGCTGCCATCATAGTCGGAGGCAGTTCTTGTGGGTGTACGAATGAGGTGGCAGTATTGACTTTCCTCTGGAAAACTTGGTTTCTGGCAGAGTGAAGACTTTGCAGATCCTGGCGGTTGTAGAGTATCAGCAAAGATTTCTCTCCAGCCGCAGCTATCTCATCATGAGATGCAAATGTTTTGGTAAACAGGGTACCGGCGTCTCTGAAACTCGAGCTGGATAAAAATAGCTGAAGAGCTTTTCCTTTTCCGATGCCATAAAGGTGCGATATTGTGTCGCAACCCAGTTTGGCGTTACAGAACGGTATCAGCTCACAAAATTCTGATCCTAGCCTGTCTTTTATCTGACAAACATCCCAAGCTGAGCATTCACTTTCAAATTTCGCTTCCGGTGAGATGTAAACTCGATTTGAACTCGTGTCTACATGACAGATGAGGAGGAGGAGAACATCCGGGTCATCAGCAACCACAACGGTGTTACTATGTAGTGCAGTTTCCGTAGCCTTCTTTACTATGTGTAGATCAGTGTCTCCTTCAGAGTGGTATACATCGCAACCGCTAGCTACCAGAACGTTTCCAAGAATCTTCAGAAAACGTGATTTGTGCTCCTTACATGAAAGAAACTTCTCTTTCTTCATGCAAAGATTCATGTTTTCGGTAAATAACACTTTGTGGCCGACAGATCTAGCTCGACGCAAATGGGTTGTATCTTCGAATGACGGACCGCCGTCGTATCCTTCGAAGACGACAACTGCAAGGGGTTACTTTTTTTCGACGTAATGAATGTACGAAGACATGATAGCCTTGTATGTGGAAGTGACTATCCATGGGATCCGATGGAGAAGGGCGCCCCGTCTAAGACAAAGCTGGTAATTCCCACCGGTCTTGGGGACTGAGCATCAAACGCACATGACTGATAGACTGCTTTTGCTAGCTCGGGCTTGTTGGCCTTTCGCATGAATCCGTTTCTTTCGAACAGTGCAGGAGGAATGGTACAGAGCTCAAACTTGAAATAATCTTCCTTGAGACTAGACCTCTGGGCAACCATAATGAACCTCTTAAAAGTAGCGCAGGGTCGATGTGCGCCACCTCAGAAGAGCCCGACTTTTTTGTGGTCATCAGAGTCACTTGGTCTTTCTTTTTAAAGACGTGTTCCTTCAAGGTCTTTTCTGACATCTTTTCTGACATTTTCTTCCCGGCAGATTCGGCTTCTCAACATTCACGCCTGGAGATGAAGTTACTCTATTTGCAACGTTTCTCAGTTGTACATTGCCTTTGAATGGGGATGACGCTTGTAAGAAATTCACCAATTTCGCGGTATCTTCACAGTAAAGGGGTTTGTCTGTTCAGACCCAAGTCACGATGCTGCTCGCTTGTAGAGTAGCCAATATTCGTCAGGTTCTGCATCAACAGGCTGACCTCAAGACACGCCGTTCTCGATAGAACCCAAATCGCTCTCTGTTCTTCAGTCATGCCACCACCACCAGTGAGTCATCCCGATGTCTTTAGGCTTCACATTTACTCTTGTTCAATAACTAAATCTGCTGAGAGGCCGGCCCAGTGCCGATCTGACCTTCTAATCGTGTGTCCTTGCTCACTGAACATCTGAAACATTTTAGGGTGACGACTGGGAAGGTTAGTCATCTCTTGGATGTACAACCAGATAGATTTCACGTAAAGGTTGTGCCCAAATGCGGCTGGGTAAGCATTTCTGATGCAACCTGCAAATGCTGGTCCCATAGGCACAGTCTCTCGGCATGTATAAGCTTGAGAAGCTTTTCAACCATGTTAAGGTACTGCAGCCAGAGCTTTGCTGTTCGGTGATCTCGTAGGTCTTCAATCTTCTGTTTGATAATACTTTCCAGTAGTCCCAGCTCTGGTGCTTGGTCAAGGCCTCTGGGGACATTTTTCCCTCAAGTGCGTCGTTGAAGAGTCTCTCAAGGCCGAAAGTATCCAAAGTTCCCGCATCTTGTCCTAAAAGATGAGCTTAGAGAGCCGAGCACACGAGAATGTGAGCTCTAATAGCTCTAGAAATCACTTTCCCAGAGAGTACATATGGTACTGTTGCCGGTGCGTATACTATTTCCAAGATTTCTTTGAGCCCACTGTCTTGCATCAGGTGCCCTGTGTATCTGACGAAGCTCATCATTAAGTGAAAGCCTCCGAGTTTGATGATAACGTTGTCCAGCTCATTTGACACGTCAGACTTGATAATCTTCATTGCCTTCCATCAAAGTGGTTGATCAAATGTGACGACTGGCGTAAATCCGTATTTCCTCCCCTGACAAGCAATGAAGCACAGGGTTGATTAATAGGCATGACTCATTGCTAAAAGGCAGATCGATCATGGGCAAAAAAATAATACTTGCCTTGTCGCAAGGGGTTTGTGCATCTTCGTCCAGCGAGTGCGAGAAAACTGATTGCATAAAACTATTCCAGTTAGGTTTTGGGCTCTTGAAAAACCACAATGACAACCAGAGCTGGTCAAGGAATGCGAATGGATCATTCACAATGATCCGTGATATTTTCTCGTACCGAATCTGAGAAAGTGCCGCTTCACTTATCTAACAAAAGTAAATAGGGACTCGACCTTTGAGCGTCACGGCATCTAGAGACTTTTTTTTAATTAATACGCTTTAAACGCAGGGAAATGTATCTTTCAACTGTTTATACCTGCACCAGTACATGGCACTGATAAGCAAAATGGTCTATGAAGGGGAGTATGCAGAGAAGAAGTTTTGTTGATGCAGGCCATGTCCGGATTAACGCTATGTAATTCAGCTTATTTACAAGTTCGGTAAGAAAGAACCTACCCTAGCATTTATATGGATAAACTGCAATCTCGAATGAGATTATTAGTATTGTTCAGAACTGATAAAATTTTCTATTTGCATAAGACTGTGGCTCGGTCGCCACAAGACGGCGCTTAGACTGTGTGTAAATGTGATCATGCTAGCTTGGAAAAATCTGGATGAATACTGAAAAAAGAAAAACGAAAGGAGAAAAAAAAACACACAAAAAAAATATATCATGGTTATCACTTAGTTTTTTTGCCAAAAATAGCGAAATTTTGCTTTTGCTTACACAAAAATAGTTTTTTTTTCATTTTATTTGACGTTTATAAACAAAACTAACGTCAGAAACGGTTTTGGCTCTTAATTCTGATACAGATAGACGTATCAACCACTCATTTAGTGACACTTCTTTTTTTCATGAAAAATAAAAATTAACGTAACAAAAATAGCGAAAAAAAACAAATTTTACAACGGGTTAGAGATGGAGATTTTGGATTTGTTGTTCAGCGCTTTTTACTGGTCTGGATGGTGAAGAAACCATTAGTTTATCAATTTGTTCCTGGTTCGGGCATTTTTTTTTCCGTATTATTACTGCACTATGTTGGTTATTGGCAAGTATACATCGTATTCAGGGGGGATTTTTTCTTGTAGGAGGAGGAGGGTCGGAGTTGATGTGGGAGGATCTTTCCATGGAGTAAGTTTCCATGGGGGAAGGGACATTGCTATGAAGGGGGCGTCGGATTTCCCAGCAATATTTAAAAAAACGATAAGAAATTAAATAAAAAAAAAACAAGTTTTTCCACTGAAAGTTAGGAGCAACATCAAAACTTAAAACGAATGGAAATTATTACGTATATGATTTGGTTCACCCCGTAGCCAATACCTCGATCTTTCAGCCAAAGATTTTTTAGTACTTTCATAAGAGCTATTTATTCTCATTAACGGCCTTTGTGATTAAGAGGTCATGTTTAAAGAATTGGAACAAAATTCGAACTTTAGCGTAAGAGCGAGGTATCGACTGGGGGCGAACCCCCTAATATACGTATTACAAATATATGAGTATAGAAGTTCGTTACTGAAGTTAATTCGTAAGTTACGTATATTTATTACTAACAAAAACGTTCCTAAATAAAATTAAACAACTTTTGAGAAAGTCATTTAACCAAATAAAAGTAAAATTAATGTGCAAATTTTGTTTTAATTTTTCATATACGGTGATTCAAAATCAAAACCTGCATTAATTCAAAAACGTTCAAAAATTAAATGCGGCCCTAATGTCTTTTGTCATATTAAATTAAAAAAAACAAGTTTTTTTTAACTGAAAGTAAGGAGCAACATTAAAAATTAAAACAAACCACCTTGATGCGCATATTGGGAGGGGCTGTCCCCTCCTCAACGCCTCGCTCCTTACAATAAAGTTAGACTCATTCTCACAACGCTATTTTAAAACAATAATAAGCTTTAGCGTAAAGAGCGAGGCGTTGAGGAGGGGACAGCCCCTTTCATAAACGGAATAATTTCTGTTCATTTTAAGTTTTAATGTTGCTCCTTACTTTCAGTTAAAACAAATTTGTTTTTTTTAATTTAATATGACAAAAGACATTAAGGCCGTTCAAAGAAATGCTCTTCTGCTGCATCTGTTATCCGTGAAACATTTTGCGTACAAAAAAATGAATCAAGGTGAACCAAGGGATCATGTTTACATTTCGTCGTTTAGCGTCTTATTTATGCATTTTTATGTCGGCTAAAAATAGCGATTCGAAAGCATTTTTAGAGAGTAGTTTTAAGATTAATGCTTCAACTCTAATAATGAATCCACAAGCTATCATCTATTGTTTAGTTACTTGATTAATTTTCCATCATAGAAACAATTGTCTTCAATTCCCCTTTTATCTTAAATGTGTCGCTTGTATTTATGATTTCTGCGTCAACAGGTAAAACAGCGGACTTTTTTTTATGTCATCAAAAGGCGATTAAATCCCTACCTTATGTCAATATTTTACAAATCAATCACCTGCCTTCTCAATAGAGGGACAAATAGCCCAACAAAATCTCCTGTTGTGTCGACACAGAGGCTAATTCAAACGGGGCTACTGTTAGGTTCGTGTTCTCATGAAGGTCCGAGAAAATGAAGTTGAATGCTTATAGGGCATATGGAGGGTAATGTTTGACTAACTAAAAGACCCTGAGTGTGTCCAGGTTGTCAAAACTGCGTATATGAAATATCTCAAAAGCAGCTATGGCATTAACTTGAAACTTTCAGGGATGTAAAAGTATATAAAATGACTTCCAGTTTGTCAAATGGGTATGTCCACAAAATCTTAGAAACGGCTCAGGGTATTAAGTTGAAACTTACAGGGAATGTTGGAGGGAAGATATGGAACTAAATCAAAAACACTATATGCATACATATTTCCACGGCGTATCAGAATTTTGTAGAGACAGTTAAAGGTACTTTCAGGGTACATAGAGCCAAATCAAGGGACAATATGCGCATCAAGGTGGCTAAAAACATATCTGCAATATCTCAGGAGTGGCAAAAGGCATTAAGTTGAAAATTTCAAGAAATGTGAGGAAGATGTAAAACTAAGTAAATAAAAACCCTTCTTATCCAGATTCTCCGGATGGAGTCTATGCAATATCTGGGGAACAACTAAAGATATTATGAACAGCAAAATCTCAGGAACAGCAACGGAATCAAGACGAAACTTCCAGGGTATGTTGAGGGGGGATGTTGATCTACATCAAGAAACACTCTATATACAGGGTAACCAGACGTCCCGCATTGTGCGGGACTTTCCCGGATTCCGAAACCTCGCCCTGCATTCGAAAACGTCCCGCAAAATGTCCTGCTTTTTTAAAAAGATTCAAAAAGATTAAAACATTTTTAGATTAAAAAAACATAGAATCGCTTTCATAAGTTTAATATTTTTCTCCATATATTCATAAAAATGTTTTAATCTCAATGAAAATGTTTTGATATAAGCAGATACAGGATTTGTCCTATTGCTATTAAGTGTGATTTATTGTACTATAAGGTAAACCCCTAGCCAAGATGCTTGGGCAGCTTGCAAGGGTTGCCCTCCCTGTCCTTGAATGGATCTGAATTCAAAGTAGGCTATATATATTTACACCCTAGGGGGGGGGGGGTTCAAAGTTCACTTCTGACACAAAGGAATGTTATAGGCTATTTGGAATCAGAAGGCTATGAAATTCTTGTTCTAAAAGTATGCCTATTCCTAAGTGACCTTATTTGTGAGTTAATTACTAAATTTACCATTTTCTTTGGAATAAAAATTCCCGGGACAAATATTTTGCCTTAGTAAGTAAGCAACTGTAACTGAAATAAATCATCACTTTTAAAATTAGACCTTAGTGAAAGCAGTGAAAGCAATTTATTTAGTGAAAGTAATTTATTCCAACTATCTTAAGAAAAATGATCAGCAATGTTTGTGAAACAAGTGGAAATCAATGAACCACCGAATCGATTACGAAAACATTCGTAGATTTCTATGAAAACGTTGTTAATTACTTGGAAAAGTATTTAGCATACCTCACTGAGTTCCATTGCGCCCAATCGATTTTAATAAAAGCACCACTGGAATGGTCAGACATTGGTGATTCCATTGACTTGTTCCACAAATACACAAACGACATGAAACTTGATGAGTCCAAGCTGTTCGATGAGTTCATTTACACCCGGAATTTCTGTGATGCAACCAAAATGGAAACATGGTCTGAGGAAGAAACGCCGGTTGATATGAGTTGGGTGGAAATATTTGCATTTTTTGAAAAGGAATCCATTCCTTACAACAATTTAGCGTTGCTTGTAGAGTTTTTCCTAAGTCTGCCTGGCACAAACGAAGCTTTAGAAAGAGTTTTTTCTTTGATAAATAACTTTGGACTGATGAAAAATCACAATTGGAACTGGACACACTGAAATCTTGTGTGTTTGTCAAGTTTAATGGAAAGAAACCGTGTGATGAGTTTAAGAAGGAAATGGAAAACATTGTTGTATTTCTAAAAAAAGGTGCAATCATCAGCCAAATATGATTAAAATAAAAATATAATGACATAAGACGATAAAAGTTTAAGAAACATTTTTGAGTGTTTTTATGAAACCACACACACTTCCTACTCCTTCCAGCGCTCTTCAAATTTTGGTATGTCCCGCATTGGGTCTGAGAAAATCTGGTCACCCTATCTATGTATCCTGGTTGTCCAGAGGGCTTAGCACAATACTTACGAAACAGCTAAAATTATTAAGTTAAAACTTTCAGGAAATGTTGATTGGGTGTTAAAGTAGCTCAAAAGACATTGAATACATCCAGGTTGTTAAAAAATTGTATCTGCAATATCCAAGAAACGACTAAGGTCATTAATTTTAAATTTTCAGGGAATGTTAAGGGAGATATTGAACTAAATTAAAAGATACTGTGTGCATCCAGGTTGCCTAAAAGGCGTGTCTGCAACATCTCAGGAACTTTTAAGTGTGATGAATTTCAACTTCCAGGGAGGGATGAGGAGGATGCTGAGCGAAATCAAAGTACTATATGTGCATCAGTGTTTTAAAAAAGGTTCATTAGTATTGTCTGTCGGACAGTTAAGGGTATTGTGTTTAAAGTTTGAGGTAATGTTAACGGGGATTCTGAATCAAATCAAAAGAAACTATTTGCATCCGGGTTGTCAAAAGTATGTAACTGCAATATCTCAAGAGTTCCTGATGGTATTAAGTTGAAAATTTCAAGAAATAGTATAACGGATGCTGAACTCTCTGCTTGTCATTGAGGTTTATCAAAGCCATCAAAGAACGCATCAGAAAAAATCAGGAACGGCTAAGAGTGTTTAGCTAAAACTCAGGGAATGATACACTTCATCAAAAGACATTATGCACATAAATATTGCCTAAAAGGTGTACCTGCAATATTTAAAGTACGGCCAACAGTGTTCAGTTGAAGCAACAGTTCAGTTACACTTTGAGATAGATCAAAGTAAACTATGTATTTTCTTCGAAAATCCATTTTCATATCAAGGATAATGGATTTTCCTTTATAGGGGGGTCAGAAACCCCAATAAAGGAAACTTGCAGTCACTTGGCTTGAAAAACGAAGATAAGCTATTGAAAAAAAGAAAAATGGCTAAAACCCCGAAATTCTGCATCGAAAGCATTTTTTTTCTTCTCCGCAGCTGCCTGGGCACTGGAGCATCATAGGAAGCTCTTTAAGGGCTCATTGTAAAGAGAATTGCCACATCTAGTGCCTTTTTCAAATTGAAAAAAATATATTTAATAACATATAACTTTTACATAAAACTGCATTTTCGCATACAAGATGCTGCCTGACGTCATAATCTTAAGCTATAACCATAAATGACATTTTAAAAATAGTTATATTATGATTATAATGACTTCAGTACCGTCAATGTATTACGACTTCTTGCCATAGGTGTTAAATGGGGAAAAAAATAGAAAAACAAAAGTAAGGAAAAAATTGAATATACGTCAGACATATGTAACTGTCAATAAAACATATTAGTTATCTAGTAAAGAACGAATCATCAAATGAAAAAGAATGAACTCTGGCCCATAGTAACTCATTTATATTAAAGAACGAAATTAAATGTATGATGATGCAGCACACACTTATCTTTCGACAAGATAATATTGCACAAGTATCTTTTAAAAAACCTGATGCCATAGTGTATGATGTCATACTTGACTGACTGAGCTGCCTGATTCCCTTTTAGTTCGTCTTTTACTATTCCAACTAAAAAAAGCTAAAAGGCTTTTGCTTGTCTATTCTATACATTTAGTGATAAAGAGATAGTTAAAGAGAGATAAGCAGAACATCTTGAGAATATGCTGAACCATGATAGAGTTACAAGAGAAAATAGTCTGGGAGTTCCATAGTAAAAGAAAAATAGTCTGAAACCCTTAAAATTGTGTCAGATCGAAACACAAAGTACACAATTAGAACCATCATTTGTTTGACACAAGATCATCAGTTTGGTTTCAAAAAGGCTTACCGCCGAGAACATTTCCATACAATTGTTGAAAATACCTTGGTAGAAATAGGAGAAAGCGGTGAAAATGGGATAATGGCTGGACATGACCATTCTCGAGCATTTGATTCGGGAAAACTTTCTCAATTATTGCTGAGTACTGAGGCTCTTCGTCAGCATCGGTTATTAGTGCATGCATACAGGGATGCGTAAAGTAAACCGTACGTTGTTGCTTTTAAAGTATTGGTTCCTAAACAATCGAATGGGGCCCCTCTTAAGTTTATACGATCATCCATTCAATAAAAACCATATATGCCCCCAGGGCATAACTTACAACACTTATCCCGGGCCCTGGTGGTTGCGTCGACCCCGGAGTTTTTGTTACCTGATCTTTAAACTATTTTTTTTTTTTTTTTACAAAATGGCTATCTCCAAATTTTGATCGGATACATTTGGGAGAAAATTTTCTCGGATGGGGGGGGGCTAGTTACCCTCTGATCACTTTTAACTTAAAATAGGCACTTAAAAATGGCACTAAAACTTCCAATTTCCAGTCGTATGAGCCTTTTCCGAAGTTTATACGACTACCATTTCCATGTGAAGTGCCTCTGGAAAAAAAAAACATTAGATCCTTATGGCCTCTACTATAGGCAACGCTATAGCGTTCCCTCTGATACGTAACATAGACAATTTTTGTAAAAGTGATACTATTCCTCTACCCCCATCTTAAGCACATAGAATGAAATCACAAATAAAATGTCTTGTAAAAATAGATGGGTGATAAATACTGCTTTTTTGGATTTCTACGTTTTTTTACTTGACATTCTACGAAAGCATTTTGGCAGTGGATCCAGGGAATCGTGACCCATCTTAAGCATTTTTGGAATTGAATTTAATTAAATTTGAAGCAGTCAACTGCTTGGTTGAATGGAGCTTTCCAGTAGTAAGCAGAATCATGGCTTAAAGAAGCTTTTGCTTCTTTAAGAAGCTTTTGCAGCAAACAACTGCAGATATATTTTCGACGTAGATCATAAGACTTCACTTCAGTTTGCAACTGATGGTTCTGGCTCAAGGACAAGCGAAAACCATCATTAATGCAAAAACAATTATACACAGCTTTCCAAAATATAATATCATTATCATCAATCAAGCTGGAAACCTTCCGTAAAAACTAGGGCCCGACCGATATATCGGCTGCCCAATATGAGGGTCAGTGTCATTATCGGATATCGGGAAAAAATATCGTTTATCGACCGATATTTTTTTCTTGCGCAACTTGTCCAGATAGAAGGTACCAGATTTCCTCAGGTAATTTTTGCTTGCCCATTCCTAGGGGGGTGGAACCACCAGCTAAGTATGACCATAGCGGAGAGAGCAGCACATGTGAGTCAAATGAAGTCAAAGTATATTTGTTGTCATAGTTTGTTTTAATTTAGTTTTCTATCCGCCTAAATATTCCTTAAAAGCTTCACCTCAATATCATATCGGAAATTAAAGAAAATTATCATATTGGAAATTAAAGAAAGGCAATTCGTAGTGCAATATAATTCTTAATATAATTTGAACTGGGAAAGAAAATATTTGTAATATAATTCGTTTTCTTCATCGTACCTGCAGTGCAGTGTATAATTGAGCTTTTGTTTCTCGTCTTTGTAATTTGTTCGATTATGGGTAATGTGTTGTAATTGGTTTTTTTTTGTGTGTGTTTTTTCTTTTTTAGTGATACTCCGTCTTTTGTACCTTTTTTTTGACGGGTAAAAATAAATAAATAAATAAAAAAATTAAGATATTGACAAAATGTTAGATTTTAAGATTGCGTAAACGTTTGTTAGATTGCGTAAACGTTTATTTTAACGTTTTTTCTCTTTATGAACTGTCTATTCTTTTGTTATTCTCAAATTTACGCAATTTGTAATTGTAAATTTTATTTTCAGGGAAAATTTATTTGTCTAAAAAAAAGTTTTGTTGAGACTCGAAGAGACTTTTCCGCTTTTAAAAGAATGGTAACTGCACCGACCTACTAACCACTAGTACCAATGGAGGCCCGGTGAATGATTTGTTTAAAGTGATAGTTTGTGTGAAGAAATCATTTTCTTTTTGTTAGTCCTCCGTTAAAGCAGATGATAGCCAATGACCACTCGCCTTAATTAAATTTAAATTACAAAATTTGATTGAAGTTCCGATGGATCTTTTTTGAAAATTAATTAAAAAAACTTTCCTAAAAATAAGTTTTTCAAAGAAAAGTAAAGGCCATTTTAAACTTAAGCTCAGCAGATGCAAATACGTTTTAAAATTCAAACTCAAAACGACCTGAAATTATTATTAAAGAATAAATGAAACCCAAAACGAACAGAAATTAAATAAACAATCATAGCAAAAAACATACAAAAAGTAATAATATAAATGAATAAATAGATTTTAAAGCGAGTAATGCTTAGATTGAATTTGAAAATCAAGCTTAAAACGAAAAAAAATAGTTTGCTTTTAAAGTATAAATGAAACTTAAAACGAACAGAAATTAAATAAACAATTGATGCGAACAAACATACGATATATATTAATGTAAATGAATAAATAACTCTTAAAATGAGTGAAACTTAAATTGAATATGCAAATAAAGTTTGAATCGAATAAAAATAATTGGCGCCTTACTGAAAACTATATGAATCTTGAACAGTCTTGGAAAGTATAAACAAAATCAAAATGAATATTAGATATACAATGATACTAATTGTTGAAAGATCCATCAGTTCAAGATTTTTTTTCCTTGTAATTTTTATTTTCATTTTCAATGCTGTAAGAACTGGAAAAGAATAATTTGTAATATAAGAGTAATTCGTTTTCAGTGAAGCGCCAATGACGCAGAAGGCTTTAGGTTTTTGCAGTTAAAGAAGGGGGCAGTATCCAAATTTTGTTTGTAGTGAAACTATATTTGTCTTAGCCAATCTTGGAAAAAACTAATAAATTAAACTGAATATTTTATGTATAACGATATTAATTGCTGAAAGCTCATCAGTTCAAAATTTTACTGTAGTTTTAATATTTATTTTCAATATTAAGTACAAAAGAAAATATTTGTAATATAATTTTTTTTCAGTAAATCACCAGCGACGCAGTAGGTTTTAGGCTTCTGCATTGAGGCGATACCCAAACTCTTGTTTGTAGTTTTTTTATTCGATTCAAACTTGATTTGCATATTCAATTTAAGTTTCACTATTCATTTATATTAATATATATTGTATGTTTGTTCGCATTGATTGTTTATTTAATTTCTGTTTGTTTTAAGTTTCATTTATACTTTAACAGCAAACTATTTTTTTTGTTTTAAGCTTCATTTTCATATTCAATCTAAGCATTACTCGCTTTAAAATCTATTGATTCATTTATATTATTACTTGTTGTATGTTTTTTGCTATGATTGTTTATTTAATTTCTGTTCGTTTTGGGTTTCATTTATTCTTTAATAGTAATCTCTGGTCATTTTGAGTTTGAATTTTAACAGGTATTCATATCTCCTGAGCTTAAGTTTAAAATAGCCTTTACTTTTCTTTGAAAAAATTATTTTTCGAAAAGTTTTTTTAAATTAATTTTAGTTTTTTTTTGATTGTAAAAAGTATTAAGTTTTTATTGCATGGGGGGGTTCCTTACTGGCCGAGTATTCTTGACTTTAAAAACAGATCTAGAACTTTTAATTTAAATCGAATGAGGTTTTTTTCAAAGTCTATACGATTACCTATTTGATAAATACCTTATATATGAACAATAGACAGCTTGCATAACTTGTGGACAGCGATTGGCAACAATGAATGGATTGAAAAAATAGCTCCAATAAGGGTGTTTTGACCATTTCACTTGCTGACACAAAGGGATCACGACTGTCTGGAATCTTTAGCGGAGACAGTACGAGACGGGGAGGGTGAGGTTGGAGACTCATCCAATACGGGGCGGAACTTCACTTATCTCCTCCGTTCCTGATTTAGGACATTAGACAGACTCATTGGGCTGTAGAATGTTGGACCATTTGAGTTGTGGAAGACGTTAAAATACTCAAAAATACTTTATATTTTTAGTTATTGCAGGAGTAATTTCATAGATTTTGCAATGGTGAGCCCCATGGCCAATCATTTGGGTGAGCATCAACTCATAAAATTCAATTTTAATTAATGTTTCGTTTTATGTGCATATGTTATTCTATATATGTTATTTTGAGTGGTACTCTCATCGCATTGCGCTCATTTTTAAGGCTTGAGACAAAAACAGAAACATTAGTGGAGACAGTGGTGGGGGGAAGTCTACTCCCTCACATGCATAATTAAGCAGACACAGAGGAAGTAATATAAATAAAATTAAGCTGTATTTTAAAAATGTCTTTTTTCAAAAGACACGAATAAAACGTCTAAAGGAACCTGAAGTGCTATCTCTGACATTTCCATTGATTCTTTATTCCCGTTACCTTCAGATGTAAAGTTTAGAATTTTATCGAATGGGTTTAGTCTTCCCCTCCCTGAATAATTCCCATTTCGAAAACCCACCCCTGGGAAGTTCCTCCCCCCTCAAAGAACATTTTATTTTCCTGCTGATAATTCCCCCGCGTTAAATTCCACCCAGCAGATATTTCCCAGCCGTGGAATTATTGCTCCCCAAACATATTCCCCTCAGATAATTTCGGATATTCATAAAAAAGGAAGCTGAAATTTCTACTCAACTTTTTAGGTCAGAAGCAATGCTATAGCGTTACCTAAGTAAAGAGCCATGAGGGTTCAATGAATTAATACTTATTTATTTTTCCAGGGACACTTTATGTGGAAGAGGTGGTCGCATAAACTTCGGAACGGGGTTCATTGATTTACAAATCAAAATTTATAGTGCCCTTACACCAGGGGTTGATCCAGGATTTTTTAGGGGGGGGGGCAAAAGAGGTTGATCCGATAAACTTGCGTTAGCGGTAAGTTTAATTAACGCAATATTGCGTTAATTAAGTAAATTACATTACTTTAGACTACGTTAGGGGGGGGGGGCGCCCCCCCCCTCCCCTCGCCGCTCCCCTGGATCCGTCACTGCCTTACACTCTCTGTTTCTTTCCTTGTTAGGGAGGAGAACAGATGCCTAATAGGTGTGTGTTATTACCAAAACATTCTAACTCTCATTGGGCCTTCAGGTATAAACAAAATTAGTTCAAAGGGAGGGGTGGGGGAAAAGGGCGGGGGGGGGGGGTATTTGCCCTTCGATCAATTTTGACTCGTAAGAGCTGAAGTAGAACTTCCAATCAAATGAGCCCTTGTAAATGAGCCCTTGTCAAATGAGGGCTCATTTGATTTCCAATCAAATGAGCCCTCTCTGAAGTTTATATGAGAATCCCTTCCTGCCCCCGGGCCCTGGGGGGGTTTGTCGACGCCATGAGTTTTGTTACTTAACCTTTCCACTATTTTTAAGAAAATTTTTATCTGATGCATTTAGGACGTGGAGGAGGGGGGGGCTAGTTGCCCTCCAATCTTTTTTGACTCTTAAAAAGTGAACTAGAAATTTCAATTTCCAATCAAATAAGCCCTCTCTAAAGTTTATACGACTATCCCTTCCATAAAAAATAATATGAAGGATTCAGAGAATCCTTAAATTACAACCCTAGCCCTCTGGGGGAGTTGTCATCCTCAAATACCTAATTTTCAGACCTTAAAACTACGTTTAATAAAATGGCTATCTAAAAATTTTGATTTTATGTGTCTTAGGGATTGGGGGTCTTGAGAGGGGGGTTGGTTGACGTCCAATAACATCCTACTAATAAAAAGGGAACTAACCCTTTGAATTTCTAATCTAATAAGACCTTTTTCAAGTTTCTACGACAACGCTTTCTATTAAAACCTTATATGCCGCCAGGGCTTAACTTAAAACCCTTGCCTTAAGGGTTGTGGGGGAGTGTCCTCCTCAAAAACATATTTTCTATGTGAAAATCAACTACGCTGAACAAAACGGCTATCTCAAAATTTTGATTGGATGTGTTTGGGGGAAGATGGGTGTGGGGGGGGGGCTAGTTGCCCTCCTATCACTTTCGACTATTAAAAAGGGCACTATCCCTTCGAATTTCCAATAGAAGAGCCTTTTTTGAAGTTTCTACAAAAACCCCTTCTATAAAAACCTTACATGCCCCCAGGGCATAACTTAAAACCCTTGCCCTGAGGGTTGTGGGGGAGTGTCCTCCTCACAAATATATATTCTATCTGGAAATCAACTACGCTAAACACAATGGCTGTCTCAAAATTTTGATCGGATGTGTTTGGGGGAATGATGGGCGTAGGGGGGGGCTAGTTGTCCTCCAATCACTTTCGACTATTAAAAAGGGCACTAGCCCTATGAATTTTTAACCGAATGAGCCTTTTTTGAAGTTTCTACGACAACGCCTTCTATAAAAACTTTATGTGCCCCCAGGGCATAACTTAAAACCCTTGCCCTGACGGTTGTGGGGGATTGTCCTCCTCAAAAATATATTTTTTATGTGAAAATCAACTACGCAGAACAAAATGACTATCTCAAAATTTGGAGTGGATGTGTTTGGGGGAATGATGGGCGTGGGGGGGAGGAGCTAGTTGCCCTCCAATCTCTTTCGACTATTAAAAAGGTCATTATCCCTTTGAATTTCCAATCGAATGAGCCTTTTTTGAAGTTTCTACAACAACGCCTTCTATAAAATCCTCATATGCCCCCAGGGCATAACTTAAAACCCTTGCCCTGAAGGTTGTGGGGGAGTGTCCTCCTAAAAAAAATATTTTCTATCTGGAAATCAACTACGCTGATCAAATTGGCTATCTCAAAATTTTGATTGGATGTGTTTGGGGAAATGATGGGCGTGGGGAAGGGGCTAGTTGCACTCCAATCACTTTCGACTATTAAAAAGGGCACTAGCCCTTTAACTTCCAATCGAATGAGCCTGTTTTGAAGTTTCTACGACAACGCCTTCTATAACAACCTTATATGCCCCCAGGGCATAACTTACAACCCTTGCCCTGAGGGTTGTGGGGAAGTGTCCTCCTCAAAAATATATTTTCTATCTGGAAATCAATTACGCTGAACAGAATGGCTATCATAATTTTGATTGGATGTGTTTAGGGAAATGATAGGCGTGGGGGGGGGGGCTAGTTGCCCTCCAATCATTTTCGACTATTAAAAGGGGAGCTAGAACTCTGGATTTTCAATCGAATGAGCCCCTTTTGAAGTTTCTACGACGACTCGTTCCATATGAAGTGCCTCTGGCAAAAAATAATAATAATAATAATAATAATAAAACATTAGAGCCGCATGGCCTTTACTATAGGCAACGCTACAGCGTTGCCTCTGATAGTAGTAGTAATAGTGTATCCAATATGAAAGGGACAAGGAAAGGGACAAGAAAACCCACGCCTAAGACGCTACAGTTTGACATGCACATTTTAAAAAAGCTGTCAAACCTATAAAGTGGCCAAACACGTTTTGAAACTATGGTCAAGGTTGTATAAGACAACCAGACAGGTTTTGGTGACAACATCTGTTTTTTGGGGCTAATCAGAGACAGTGGAGGCTATTCAATATACGAAAACTTGATTGGTGATTGGATTCAAATAAAAGGAGTGGTTTTAATTGCAATTCTTATTAGTAAGAGAATTGAATTTAGAGAGAATAGTTTATTTAAGAGGATATTAGTAGAGAAAATGAGTGGTGCATTTACATTATTGGAGATTGATGATGGAGCCGGCAGCAGCAGCAACGATATACAAATACCAAATATGGCTGTGAAAATAAGCGGAGGTTTTAGACTATGCATTAATTAGGATGATATGCATGATAGATACATAATATCATTAGGCAATTTTAAGATGGAAGAATCACTTGGTTTGCCGGCGACACTGAATATTGTGCATATAAATAGACTTCAGGCAGCATTAGATGTGCTAGTGAAATATATTGATGAAAACAAAATCCATCAGTGAATATTATTGTTGTAATTATGCTCAATAAAATTGTTTCTAGATCAAATGTATTTTTCTTTCTATAGTAGACTAGTGTATATTTTTTAGAGTAGAAAAAATTCTGGTCAGTCTGTAGCTGGTTGTGAGAGTGTTAGGACTCTAAAAATTGATAGATTTGAGAAAGAGCGAATCATGAGGAATCTAGTGCTTATGTAAAAACGTTTGATTCTAGATAATGATTTTCTAGAGCTATCTATTCAAAGGAAGATATTTTCTCAGGGAATACCTGTCGATATAATGAAAACTGGGTTTTCATTATCAGTCGTTTTTATGAGGATTTGACATTTTAGTCTAATTATATTTACATACTTTTATGTTGTATTAATTACGTCACAACAAGATTACTTTATGGATTCACATATAAATATCGGACGATAGTTCACGTAATGTTCTTCTCATGAGAAAGACGGTGCTCGAGGATGATTTACTCTCTCTCTCTCTCTCTCTCTCTCTCGGTCAATTTGTTGTTGTTCCTAGCTCAGTTTCATTGTTACAGTGAGAGTGTCAACACATGAAAAAATGTTCCATACATGTCCATTATGTATATACTCACTGGTCAGCAGGCCATCATGTGATAATTGCACAATGATTGATGGTCATGATGAAAAGTTTGGATTCTGCAACCAAAGTAAAATGAAAAAAGGATACGATGTACAAATTAAAGGTTTTAATTTCTGTCTTGAAGAGGTGTGTGACTCTGATCCTAGAGGCCACCTATGCTCAAATTGTCACTATGATAAATGTAATCAGTGGGAGAATACATATCCCGGTATGATTGGAAAGAATCCTAACCGCGATTTTAGTTTATTGCTACGAGATTGGTATCGTCGTGGTTTTAGATTGTTCTGGGAGGAGAAGCCGGGTCAGCGATTCAACTCTTGGAACAAAAAAAGAATATGGTTTCTACGTCATCGTTGTGAAGACAATGGGTGTTATGATTATAAACCCACTGATTTTTATTTGGCTGTGACGGAATGTGATTCGACACTTGAGGACACTGTTTGTGAAATAGCTTCAAATAAGCAATTGAAATATGTGAATTCTATAGAATGAATGAGAATAGTATCATTGAATATACAAAGAGATATGACAAGAGTGAAGTTACACTCTACTGTAGAAAATGTGACCCTGACATTGCAGCACATCAGGATCAGTATACTGTGAATTCAAATAATCTACCTGCATTAGTTGTTGTTGACAAATACCTATACCTAGTAGAAGATGAAATCTAAAGAGTAGAAAAGTCGTTTTTTATCATGTATATATTTTTTCATTTATTAATAAACAATTTCACATACATTTTTAAAACATTTTATTCGTAGGGCACTAAAATCAATATTAAATACGCTTGTAAGTATATTTTTCGCTAGAAAGTAGTTCAATCGAGGCAGGTCAACGTAGATGTCGAGAAACTGCTTGTAGGTATAGGCACGACATCTGAAAATGAAAAAGAGTATTGCACGAAAGCCACATATCCTAGCCGTTAAATCCTGTACTCTTCGTTGAATTTGAATAATAGTTTTCCCACTGCTTTCAATAAAGTTGTTGATGTATGGTGTATAGAATTTATACGATAGGCCAAGAGGATCAAAACATTCAATATTCTTTGCTGTTTGAAAGATGCATAGCCAATGGCCGGTCTTCAAAGTCGATGAACTGCAATTAACAATGATTAAGGTTTTGCTAACACTTGGAATTTTTTCAATGAAATCCGATGGTATGCAATATGAATCGCGATAGGTCGTCTATAGGTCTATATTAAATACGCCGTTTCATTGGTGTTCGCTTCATGTGTTTGGTGTAGTTAAACTTTGTCATAGGGTACTGTCTATAAAAAGGGTCCATATTGGCAAAGTGGTAACAGCACAATACTCTTAGCCAAAGGACCGGTGAACGTGTTCTAAGTATACAGTAACTGTTCGTATTATGTTCATATCCTGAGTCACCAACAAGTCCAAAACAATTACCCCATGATTTTTGGAAAACATTGAATCGGTTATTCCATTTTCAAATAGTTGAGAGTCATGATCTAGGGATTGCATGGTCAACTCGTACTGAGTTCTATAGGATTTTTTGTCAAATGATAGAGTGTACAGTGGAATACCATTCACTTTGCACACAAGGATAGATAGACCAAAAAACTAAAATCATGGGGGGATTCAGTCCAGGATCCAATGGCTCTGCCAAACTTCACAAAGGCAAAGCCAATTTTGATGGGATTTCTCCATTGATAAATAATGAATCGCTATAGCTACGAGAGCTAGTGGCAATGTGACGTTGATTGGTGATTGTATGGGGGACAAGAAGTTTAATGTTGTTGCCATTGGCTGTTAGGTTTTCCACTGCTAATGCAACAGAGCTCTTTACCTGATGTTTTTAGAAGTGAAAAACTGCCGTTGTGATAATGACATTTGCTTCGGGTGCTGCAGGAAGTATTTTTCTCAAAATGAAATTCGTTGGGGCCAGCTGTAACTTTATGTCAATCTTGACATTGGGGGGTAGCCATTGGGATATATTGAATATCTCATGATTTAATTTTCCAACCAGATGATACTCCTGGCTCACTGCAGTAGTCAGCTCGCAATCAGTATCAACACCTGATCGATATTCATAACCCAATGATTGTCCTCTCAACTCCTTGTATGCCTTTGGTGTCATCATCATAAGTTGTATGTGGTTTGCATAGTTGGATAAATTATTGCTAGTGCTCACCAATGTTCCATTAATAAATACATTAATTTGTTTGAATAGGTTCTTTAGAATACAGTTTTCATAGGAGAGACCATCGGCAACACTTGGAGTTGTATTATCTGACTTTTTCTTCATAGCTACATTTAAATCAATAAATGTTGATGATAAATCAATGAAATAGTCTTCATTGGAAAATATTTGAAAGTCCATATTTTCCAAGGGGGATTGCTGGGGGTGCAACTGCCCTAGATATCAGTACGTGACGCTGGCACTAAAATTTTTAGAATCTAACAGATTCAATGAGGAGCTAATTGAGGGATGTGGTGTTTTGTAGGGTAGATAAGTCGTCTCAAGAAAAGAAATTCTTCTTTGATCTAATAATCTTTTTATTTTTCTTCTTCTGCTTATTGGTATTCCTTGTTTTATTCCTCAAAGTCCTTGTTGATGTCCTTCGCTTCCCGCCTGGGTAGAGCCTGATGAGCGAATGACGTGCACGCATCCTTTTCAATCCCTCCCCATTTTGCTGACATTTTAATTGCTCACCAACTACTCTTGCTGAAGATCTAATATTTTCCTTCACATTCTCCTTGAAATTCTTGCCCGACCCCCAGTCCTATAGTGTTGAGGCAGAAAAATTTGATGCAGCAGGTACAAGATATTTTCTGGCAAGGGGTAGTGCAGAACTAAATAGCCTAGCAAACCAGCTTCCAAGACCATAGCCAGACATTGTAGTACGCCCCTTGTATTAGTCCAATCCATTGACTATTTGACGTGGACTCAGAGCACCAACATAGGAATCAATATCAGGGCAGACAAAGAGAATTGTTTTATTGTTCATTTTAGGTGGTGTTGATGTCGTCAAAAATGGCTCGAAAACGACACGTAATCAATTCAGACTTTTTTTTATTGCTAGAGGATCACCCAATTCCATTCTTACTGCTAACTGGCAGAGTTACAAATATGAAGTGTCTACAGGAACATACTGAAGATGCTTTATATTATAGTGATGAACAAGTTCATGAGATTTTTTTCGTTCAAGAACACATAGGAGGGGGACATTTGAATTACCAACTAACGATGTTTCCACAAAGGATGCATAGAGAAATATGCAAGAGTCCCAAGTGAAACCAGGTAGATATTCAGAAAACATAACTTCACTCCTTCCATAATCAGCCACAGCCATTTCCCCATTGACTATATTCTGTTGAAATCCATGAGCGTAACTCAGGTTATCATTGAAAACAATCATTTAGGAGTCAACAGGCGAAGTTATGTAATGCCTATCGTGTTTCAATGAATAATTAAAATGGAATGTACCATTTCTACGAAATGATATTTTTCTATTGATTGTACGACGCGCATCTGTCATATTATCGTATTCAATATATTTCAATTTAACATGTGGATATTCGCTAGATTTAAGTGCTTCAACCCATTCATAGTCGACAAAGAGTGACCAATCGAATGGTATAACTTTTATATCATACACAAGATCTTTTCTCAGGATTTCATAGGTATTTTTGAGAATACAGTCGACAAGAGCCACTTCATGTACACCGTCAAATTTGATGGCGGGGGAGAGTTTAGTCCAAAAATCACCTGTCTTATTCAAGTCGTTGTAGAGAGGATCGGAAACGTTGGAAATAAATGTTACATAGAAATCATTGGGCATTGTCAATATCTTCAACACCGATCCAAGAATCAAAATAAGAGTTGTATCCTAGCCACCGAACAAGTAACTGTTTCTAACCCCTGCGAGTACGAGTCTTTGACATCTTTTCAATCTGATAGATTTCACTATTATTTTTAACCTTTTGTAGTTCATAGTCATAAAAGCCGCTGAGCCTCACCTCATCTTTGGTATTGCGCAAACGATAAGTTATGGGTTTAGTGTCTAGGATTTTTGCCACTTTAAAAAGTTCTGTGGACCACAAGTAATTCCCCTTTTCAAAAACATTAGTTGTTCTATTAATTCGAAGAGTATCACCAACATTGAATTTATTTTTCTTCTTGACAATCGTTTCATTGAAATATTGTTTAAGAAAGGTGTCAATTTTATCATGATCAGAATGATGAACTTCCGTTAGGGTTGAGTTGGACAATGATCGATGAGGTCATTGATTATAAAACAACATGATTTTATCTAAATCATGAATAAAAACCGGTTTATTTTTCAATGTAAAATTTCTTGAAATTAAAATCCAAATAGTTCTTATCAATCATTCGGCCACTGGAGCCTTTATAGGGATATGACAATGATAGAGTAATGTACTATATTTCGCTAGTACTTTTGCAGCATGGCGATTAACAAATTCACTACCACGATCCGTTTGAATTTTTTTATACGAATCCTCTTCGAGAATACTTTCTATAGCCTGAGCAACTTCAACACCTCTCTTTGATCGCAATGGACTTGCATATGCATAACGACTATAAACACTGATTGCAAGTAGAATGTACTTGTAAGGTGTATTGTGAAATTGTTTAATCTCATCTAGAGTCAGGAGATCTGCTTGCTTTATATGCAATGGGTAAAAGGCTTTAGTTTTTCAATAATGATTGGCACAAAGTCTATGATTTCTATGCAGAGTGTAATTTGATTCATCTTGTAGATAGTCTTGTACATTTTTAGTGCTAACACCAGTGACATTGGAAAGAGTGGCAGGGGACCTGAAACTCCCCGCCTCACCAATATTTTCATAAACCTCTTTCAGAACTTCAGCCATTTTGAAAGTAAACACGTAGTGTAACGTCCGCTACCCTTTTGTATACTAGTTGTGGTTGGTGATGGGGGTGATGGTGACTTGATACGTTTTTGCTTTTGTCTAGCTATCAATGGTTTGCTCCTCCTTCCCACCATTGCACAGTTTCCACTAGTCGTGCTAGTATTTTCCAATATTGAATAAAAATCTTCTTCTTCTTCTTCTTCCTCTTCGTGTTTTAAAGGTCTTGTTGTTGTTGATGCAGGTTCATTTAATTTTTTTAGAATTTTTTTATTGCTAATAAGACTTTTGGGAAAGTTTAGTTTCTTTCTAAAGTTGTATAGATTATCGTCATATGATAAAAGTTCTTTACTATTTGTAAGCATATCATAGGTTAAATCAGCTAGATTATAGGTCTTGCCCTGAATTGTGGTACCTGTCCAATTGCTATGAAACTGAATATTATTTTAGCCAATTTCCATTTGATAGGTTAGGAGTCGCGTTAATTTTTCACGCTATGAGTTGGGTCTTATATTTATGATTGTAAATAAAATTTAATACAATTCCTCCTTCTTTAATTGTGTTCCAGCAGCATCAGCAGCAGAATCCTGAGGAGATGATTCTTTTTTGTGATCAATACCACTAACCCTCGCACGAAAGGGCTTATGTTTGTCCACTCGGCGAAGTGCATCTTGAAGTAAAAGAAGTTTTTCATCATCCTCAATATTCTCGTTGTCAGTGAATTTACTCAGATTGTTCTCAAAGTGTTCCACGGGTGAGAGAGTGAGTTGTATTGGAGTAAATTTATAGGATTTTGCCATTCTCACTAGATAAAACTGTTCACAAGTCCTGCAATTATCGGCAGTAAAAGTGTGAAAAAGCTACCGCCCGCTTGAAGAAGTCGTTTGTTTTTAAAAATCTTTACTTTATTTTTATATGCCAAAGTACGAACAAATGAAACATTTTGCTTTTCCAGTTTCTTAAATAATTATTGTAGTTTAAAAATTACCACGATAAAATTTAAACAAAGATCATATATTATATTAATGAAATCATTGTCAATACCATGTTTGAGTATGGCTTTCCTAAGCGAGGATTTTGAAGTGCTTAGAACTGAAAAAAGATGTTTATTTTCATGTAGTTTCTTCAGTGTCATGATAGCAACTAATAGGTCTTTTTAGTGTTCACGGGGAGATATACCGTAATTTCATTGTCAAAAATATCTGAATAAGATCCAATAGGATGTAGCCGTAGGGTTTATTAGTTGCCTGATTGGATGCTGAGAGCAGAAATTTAGGGGCGCCGGGGTATATCTGTTTATTGAGTCATTAGCGAGCTAGAATCACGAACAACTCTTTAGATGATGTAGTAGGTGCAGTTCAATGTAAGTGTTCGCATACATTTGCTCTGATGAAAGAGATTGTGTAGAACCAGAGTAACGGAAATCTGTTCATGATGAGAGCGAATAATAAACATTTATAGAATTTCCTAGGACCATTGCTCAATAGTGTCAGTCAGATCGTCAATAATCAACCAAGAGTTCTGTTCAATAATACTGAAAATATGAAGTCCCTGTATGAATTGTATCTGCACCAATCCCGTCGTGCCAATTGCTTTTATTTTATCGTATAAGTCCTGCCAAATACTGTAACAATAGAAGATTTTTTTCGGCTTTTCCACAAACATTGTCTTTGCCTGACATTGACGGCCCACACAGAAACGATCTGAATGGTGTTTTAAATTGATACATGTTCCCTTCACCTAGACAACTAACTGTAGACTATAGCTGTCGAATGACTAAATAATTTCCCTACTACTGCTACTCCGTTCAAGAATAATAATAAGAAGACGAATAAAGAATCATATTTTCTTTTATTATACACACATAAAAAAGTAACAACACTTAAAAAATACTAAATTGAAAAAAGCACATTAAACATGAAAAAATACACTTTTTTAAATTGATTTATAATAAAAAATACAATATTTACATAGGCACTATAAAAACACTTTAATAAATACACTTTTTTTTAATTTATTTATAAAAAATACAACATTTAATGAATAATGCACTTAAAATAATAATATCACTTTTATTTACAGCATTTTAAATGGGGTTCCCCCCCCCCCGGGGGGGGCCGCTGCGGTGGCCAGGAAGCGGGGCCCGCGGCGGCGGGCCGGTAAGCGCCGCGGGAAGCGCCGCGGGCCGGGCAGTGCGGCGGGCAAGGGGCGGGCATTTAATAATAGGAATTGCTCTGCCTAGCACAGAAACAAACACATTGTAAATTGTTCGAGAAAAAAAAAAATTAAAAACACCGATTACCCGAAAAACCCTTCCACCAAATTTGTACTTTTTTTTAATGAATTGAAGTTCATTTTTATAGACCGAGTTGTTTTCTGTACTCTATAAGTTCAACTCGGTCTGAGACTAGATAGTGTCCGTGTGGTAGTACCTTCACACCATCCTCAAGTACACAGACTTTGTACGATATGGCCGACATGGCGTTTTTTCAACTCTAACTGTGTAGTTTTTAAATTGTAAATAGGGAATCGCCATGACTTTCGCTCTTGGGACTAAACTCCGTTCCACACAGTTTCTATACACACTCATGTTGAAATTATTTTTTACAAAGTGTGTAGGCACCCCCTTGCAAACTTGTTTGATATCCTTGTTGTGCGTTTCCACACAGTATACCTTCAGTCCAGGAAACACACCACTAGATATCAGATCGCTACCCGTTTCAGATTTTAACATTAACAATTGATTTGGGGTCTAGCGTTTCACTAGTTATGGATAGAAGGATTCATCCCAATTATTGTAGTCCATTCGTGAGCTAATGTATTCGTCATTTTCTAAGTAATTCAATAGATTTTCAGTTTTGACTTTTAACAGGAAGGAATCAGTGTCTCCGTAATACACTTGAACTTGTCCCTCAATTGGCCACTGCACCTTGCATACATTATAATAAAATGACAACATGAGTTTCTTAGATATTTCAGTTATTGCACTTCCGCCTGCAATATTTTTATTTAAAACAATATTTCATTTCTTGCGGTGTAGGAGCACCATATCAGAGTCTATGATTGTGAACGATGTGAAGTTTGGATCCGCAATGATTGGAGCACAATCTTTGGGATTGGTTACAATGTCACTTCAACTTCTGTTTCGTACGCTTACGCACATTTTATTGAAAGCTGAGTTCAAAATGAGTTTATAGACTTCTTTTTCAATTTTCGTTTTCGCTTGTGTACGCTTACTGACAAAGGTGTCAATAAAAATATTCATGAAAAGCTTTTGAACAAATTTGAGGGCTCTGTGAATATTTGTGACTTTGAAACCACTGGATCCCATCCATTGCAATAGCACGTGATGAACAACGATATTCCACTTCGGGTTGATATCGGCAATTAGTTTTTGTTTTGAAGGTACTCAGTGCTTACTCCCATCCTCTACTAATGATGAATTGTAGGGGCTCAGAAAGTCCCTACCCACCGGTCTATTTATGCACGGAAAAACAAATTCTTTTACCGAGTCATGGATTTCCATGGGTATTTCACCGTCAGTTTAAAAACCATCCTTATTCCCCATTCTCCTCAACGCTAGCAATGTCGGGGGTATTCGAAGCACACGAATTGTCAAGCCATTTATAATTGCCACACGGCAAACAGTAGTGAGACATTGCCGATGGGTAAAGAAAATTCATATCCAAAAAAACTGCGTCCGACTTTTCATCGGTGTGCTGTCCGGTTTCCATGGGTATTTCACCGTCAATTTAAAAAAACCATCCCTATACCCCATTCTCCTCAACACTAGCAATGTCGGGGAAATTCGAAGCACACGGATTGTCAAGCCATTTATAATTGCCACACGGCAAACAGTAGTGAGACATTGCCGATGGGTAAAGAGAATTCATATCCAAAAAAACTGCGTCTGACTTCATCGGTGTGCTGTCCGGTCGGATCAGTTTTCATGATATGGTCCCAATGAAAAACATAACTACCCCTCAATAATCTCGCTACTAATAGATTTTGATTTACGATGGCTATAAGACTAATTTATTCTTGGGTTATTTTAAGTATCAATTAAATCGCAAGATAAGGAGGGGAAAAATAATAATCTAAATCCAATCCGAACTCCCCATAGATTTTATCCATATTTTTGCACACAATGTCCAGAAGAGTAAGTACGTCACTGGCCAAGTATAGTTTACAATAATCCCAGCCATTTTTACATCTGCCCTTTGCCCAAACCCTCTTAGCACATTCGTAGTCGCTAGTGGTGCACTCACTCTCAGTAAGAGAATTGTAAAAAGCTTCAATGGGCGGTAATGACACCTCATCTAGCCTCGAGGCAGAGTTGTAATAATCATATGGATATACACCCTTACACGTTAATAAATCATACATTTCATAATCGGGGAAGCGCTGTTTGAGGAGGGTGAGGCTATCAAAGTTGTCACTTGTCTGTACCTGAATCAATTGATTTAAAGATTTGGGGAAGAAGCTGAAAGAGTCTAAAAAACGGATTTTATTCAGGCACGTGTTACCCTTATCAACTGTTTTCCACATGAATTCTAGCAGTAGTAGCTTCTCCGATGATTTGGGTATGAATTTATATGAAAAAAAAACATCTATCCATGCTTCGTATACAACTCCACCTTTGATAATATGAGTCAACACCGGAAGAATTAATTTGAAGTCGTAATTGGAATTGTGTATAAAAACAGGTACGAAATATTGCTGTCTAACGTTTAAATTGCATGACTGATGTGCTACCCCCCTAAAGTTACTCCCCCGCCCAATGTAATTTCCTGCCACAAATGATCATGGTCGATCACCTTCCTCCTCCCCCCATTCCCAACACCATCATCAAATTCACCCTTGCAAACCCTTCACATTTTACGGTTTTCAATGGCCAATCTGTCATCTGGTGATAGGAGCAAAGGATAGTTTGTGTAATGAAGGCGCGAAATTGCACCGCTCGCTGTTTTGATTAGACTGGCCAATGCCTAGCGCATGAAGTCTTCACCGTCACCCAACATATCAACTACATCCAGCACTTGCATTGTATTATTGGAATCTCGTTGCGCGTGAGCGTAAGAGACCCCTATGGCTTATTGTATTTTAACATGCTTTGAATTTGACTAATCGTACACGTCTGTGAGGTTCGCCTCGCAGTCTAAAGCGATCTTATTGCTCTGTAGGAACCTGTTTTGGAAATTTTTAGAACTTATGATCGCTCTATCTCCGCATACCGTTTCCACAGCCTGGTATCCATGTTGTTTACAGTGTTTCATGTGATGCTTTAACTTTAAATCAGAGCGAAATCTTGAGAGGCATGTTGGTTAGCAATAACACACACCACCCCCATGTTTACCCTCCCTCAAAACCCTACTAATATCAATAATTTGATGGAAACGACCATTTTAGTCGAGTTCTTTGGTTGGATTATATGCAAGTCCCGCCCATCTCTCCATTGACTAAATTTGTGGAGTCAGAACTAGAAACTATACGCCCTTCTTATCGGAACGGTGTCCCTCCTCAAATTTTGTTTCAAACTGTAAAATCCTCACAATATTATCAAATTATTCGTTATCCCAATTGAAAATATCTATTCTTACTAGTGTCCCGGGAAATTGACCATTTAAACAATTAAAATCTACTATTGGGAACTTTGAACCCTCCCTGCCATTAACTGCCATTTTATCCAACTTTTTCTTAGATACATCTATTTGAAGTGGTCTGTAGGTGGCAATTAAAAATGCATACTTGAAACACTCTAGCCTTGTATCGAAACAGATTCGTTGTACCCCCTGACATCCCTCTAAATCTGAATGATATTTTGAAACTATAACCCACTCCCCATGCCCACATCTTAAAATAAAATGCTTTTTAGATCTACAAATACTAACGTTTAAACTTTCAATGTATCAAACCACCGACCCACTACCCCCCTCGGTATAATTTTCCCACTTACTTTGAATGCTATTAACCCAATTTAGAAAAACCTCCTCATAATTTGATCAATGCGGGCGAATTGCCAACATCTCTGTGTGCAAGTATTTCGAATACAACTCGCTCACATTTTCATTTAAAAAAAATATTTTTAGTGCTATTGATACTTTTAAACTGACCCCCACCCCCCACACCACCATCTGTTGTTCAAGAATGGCTCGAATATTATTAGTATATAAATGTGTAATGGCCGAGGGATCTGTGATTATATCCCCCGACACTCGAGAGTTAAAGGGGTTACCGAATTTGGCGCTGTAGACCTTTGTGTGGTGCAAGGCAGAGTTGGACAGTTAAAAAATCTGGAAGAGGGGATACTTGTGTTGTTGCTGTTGTATCGATATTGCTACTACTACTAGATGTAACATTAAGCAGAATGGTGGGGGGTGACATAGAATTGTCAATAGCACCACCCCCAGTCTGTTCAATTGCAATGGACGGAGATGGCATGAAGTCCTCTAAGTCAGTTAATATGTATTCCAGGGTGTTCGGGGATAGCTGACCAAGCCAGCCTGTATTGTCCTGTGATGTAATTTTTATATGAGGACCCGGTTCAGATGCACTACTAACATCGCCTAAATGCTCATGCATGAATCTATCTGTCCATTCAGGGTCCTCCATAATGTCAATGTCACAAGTTAAATCGTCTAGGCTGGCCATGTCCCCCAAACAATCATTTAGAAAACCCCTATGCCACTCCATATTGTCTAGAACTAATGCAGATTCATCTCTAAACTCCATTGGTGGTGCTAGAATTTTTGTGTTATGTTATTATTAATCTGTTATTAATTTTGTGTAGAATTTTTAATCTTTATTGTTATTAATGTTTGTGTTATGTTTTTATTCGAATAAATTGAATTGAATTGAATTGAATTGGTTCAGGTCCACTAAATGTTGATGTTTCATGACCCAATGAAGATGGCGCTGCCATTTCATTAATCTATAGAAAAAAGGTTTATTTTCTATGCGGAATAACCATTATTTTATAAAGTTGAAAAACCATGTTCATTTTTCACACCACCCACAAAACTCAATTCCTCCCAGAATTATTTAAACTAAATACTTGCCCCACTCCCCACCCCCAGAAAGTTCGGAAAAACGCAATACCCTATTTATGCTGAATCATTTCTAGTCGTATTTTTACCAGGATATTGAATAAGTACCATTTTTCACACCACCCACAAAACTCAATTTCCCCCTCCTAGAACTATTTAAGTAAATACTTGCCTCCATCCCCCCTCCCCAGAAAGTTCAGAAAGACGCAATACCATATTTACGCTGAAGCATTTCTAGTCGTATGTTCACCAGGATATTGAATAAGTACCATTTTTCACTTCACCCTCAAAACACAATTCCTCCTAGCATTATTTAAGTAAATACGTGCCTCCACCCCCACCTCCAGAAAGTTCAGAAAGACACAATACCCTTATTTATGCTGAAGCATTTCTAGTCGTATGTTTACCAGGATATTGAATAAGAACCATTTTTCACCCCATCCTCAAAACTCAATTTCCCCCTCCTACAATTATTTAAGTAAATACTTGCCTCCGCCCCCACCCCAGAAAGATCAGAAAGACACAATACCCTTATTTATGCTGAAGCATTTCTAGTCGTATGTTTACCAGGATATTGAATAAATACCATTTTTCACACCACCCACAAAACTCAATTCCTTCTAGAATTATTTAAGTAAATACTTGCCTCCGCCCCCCACCTCCAGAAAGTTCAGAAACACGCAATACCCTTATTTATGCTGAATCATTTCTAGTCGTATGTTTACCTGGATGTTGAATAAGTACCATTTTTCACACCACCCACAAAACTCAATTTTCCCCTCCTAGAATTATTTAAGTAAATACTTGGCTCCATACCCCCCAGAAAGTTCAGAAAGACGCAATACCCTTATTTATACTGAAGCATTTCTAGTCGTATGTTTACCTGGATATTGAATAAGTACCATTTTTCACACCGCCCACAAAACTCAATTTCCCCCTCCTAGAATTATTTAAGTAAATATTTGGCTCCATCCCCCTCCCCAGAAAGTTCAGAAAGACGCAAAAGAGTGCTTTCTTTGACAATAAAAAAAATGCATTATATTCAGCTATTTCTAAGGGGAGCAGAGAAATTTAAGACAATGGTTGGGAGCGAGGGATTAATATTTTAATATCTCTGACATACACTCTTAGAGTATTGAAAAAAAAATGGTGAAAAGAAAAAAGAAAAAATGATGGAAAGAAATAGGTAGATATTTCTATAGTCAGGTAGAAGGTAAAGGTAAAATACCTACATTTCCAAATTCAGACTGCACTTGTATGCCTGAAGTCCCTGGCATAGCATGAAGGGGGGTGGCCTCACGATCTTGAGTAGCCGATGCTGATGCATTATGAGAAGCCATTCATTCCCTCTTGAATTTTCTACCAGGTTGCATAGAGGTTTGGGCAGAGCTGACACTGGCATGAGAAGGTCCTGGCATTAAAAGTTGTGTGGTCATTGGCTGGTCGAGAGCACTTGTAATGGAACTAGCGTATCTGATGATGGAAGGCCTTGCACCTTGCATCGATGGGGTATCGTTCCATCTTGCTCTCTTTCCAGGGGGAGAGTAATTGCAGGAATCCTCATCCTTGAAAAAGAAGAAAAATTTATTAAGGAAATAATAACCCCTCTTTTACAGATAAATTGCCCTCTAAAGTTGATTCTGATATTTGTAACGCTATATCTATTAGCAGTTTAGAAATATTTAAAAAGCTTCTAATGTAGAATTTTGGAAAATTTTTAGTTTGGGGGCAAAGGGGGATTTCAAAAACATCTTCCCATAATATAAATTACCCCCCACCCTAAAGTCGATTCTGATATTTGTAACGCTACATGTCCCTTTTTTGTACAGTTTCAATTAGCTAAGACTAAGTTTGTTGCCAAAAAAAAAAAAAAAAAACAAACAAAAAAACTTTTGTCAAGGTGTATTGAATCACACATTTCCATCCTTTGTTTTCTTAATCCAGATAAGACGCATGCCAGTTTTGTCTTGAAATCGTTCCTCTTGGTAACAGAATTATGAACACAGATGGTTTTGGACCGGAAAAAGATAGCACGCACTATTTTAGTTAATTGGAAACTGACATTTTTCGAAGGAAAAGAACTAAATCTAATGAACGAAACTCGTAAACAGAGGGCTGGGGGGAAGATGTAGGTTTACATAATAGAAAAAAGTGTGTATTCTACGTTTTCTAGCGACTATACTCATCATATTGTAGGGTTTGTATTGTTGGGGGGAGGGGGGCTATGCCCCTGAATTTGAATTTACCAGTGGGGTGGTAAAATGATTTTATTTAGAAATAAATTAAGAAATTTAGTAAGCTGTACTCACATTGTAAATTGATGTATCCATTGTTTCAATGTCAATAATATTTAATGTATTATCCATAGTATGTTAAATCATTATGAAAATTTAATCGTAAGGTATGAGCATTTTATACAAAATCTCAAGGACGAATAAAAAATCACTCCTTTTATTTGTAACCAATTACCAGTCGAGTTATCGTATATTGAGAAACCTCCGCTGTCTCTGATTGGCCCCCTAAAAACGGATGTTGCCTCAAAAAACACTCTGGTTGAGTTATATAGTTTTGACTATACTCTCAAAACATGTTGGACCAGATTATAGGTTGCCAGCTTTTTTTTAAATGTGCACGTGAAGCTACGCTGCACATTCTTGTACAGTTGATATCAATAACAAAAACCAGTCTGATTATCTTATACAACCATGACCATACTCTCAAAACGTGTTTGACAGCTTTTTTGCAATGCCCACGTGAAACCACACTGTATATTCTTGCCGCAGGTGTAAGTTTCCTTGTCCCTTTCAAATCTTATACAACCATGACTATTGTTTCAAAACATGCTTGGGCACTTTATAGGTTTGCCAACTCTTTTAAAATGTGCATGTCAAACTGTACTGTCTTAGGCATGGGTTTTCTTGGCCCTTTCCTACTCCCTTTCATATTGTATACACTATTACTACTGATAGTCCGTAATTATTAACTTCTCAAATTAAAATTGAACACAAATTCGAGTAGAATTGCTGAAGCGATTGTTTTTGGACTCAGACTGCTTGCTTCAGCGGTGAGCTGTCAGTAGTAGTAGAAGCAATGACTAAAGCCCCCTTAAATTTTTAATTAGAATATAATTGTCATAATCAGTAGAACGGCCACTGGGTTTTCACAAATTAAAGTTTTGACTATTCAGTCATATTGATAACAGAGTGGGAAACCCCTGATTTTCTTTTCTCAAAAAGGTAAATTTTCCATTCAAACAATTAAGACGTTTGCATACGAAAAGGACATGGGGCAATACTATTTTCAAAAATAATTTAGAGACTGGATTCATTGATGTAAAAATGTTTTGTAAAAATGTGTCTGTTTCATTAATTGGAGGTTCTGAGTGGCAACGGAATTTATGTTGAAAGATATTAGCAAAATGTTAGATTTTAAGTAATCACACTTACCTGGCTAGAGAGCTGCCATGATGATGAAGGAGGCACTCCCAGCCCAGGGTAAGGCCTTTCCATTGCACTTTTGGCTGGCTGACTGGCTAAATATAAATTGTATTATTACTAAGTAGCATGTATGAATACCAGTAGCTTCAATATAGAAATATTGGAGTGCAGTTAGCCCCCCATAATGCAACTAGCTCCCTAAAATTTAATTCCAAAAATGCTTAAGATGGGTCACGATTCCCTGGATCCACTGCCAAAATGTTTTCGTAGAATGTCAAGTAAAAAAACGTAGAAATCCAAAAAGCAGTATTTATCAGTCATCTATTTTTACAAGACATTTTGTTTGTGATTTCATTTTATGGAAGGTATGATCGTATAAACTTAAGAAGGGGCCCATTCGATTGTAAATAGGAAGTTTTCGTACTCTTAAGAGTCAAAAGTTACCGCAGGGCAATTAGCCCCCCTCAGGCCCTTTTCCCCAAATACATCCAATAAAATTATGATATCGCCAATTTGGTCAAAATAGTTCAAAGATCAATAAACAAAAACTCCTGGGTCGACAGATCCCCCCCAGAGCCCAGGGGCAAGTGCGGTAAGTTATGCCCCAGGGCATATAGGTTTTAGTTTGAAGCTGAGATCATATAATAAAAATTCTGGGGCTTACACAACCCCCAAGAACCGGGGGGAAAGTGTTGTAACTTAGTCTTCGGGAGCATATAAGGATCTTATGGAAAGGTTGGTCGCATAAACTTTGGAGGAGGCTCAGTCGATTGGAAATTGAAAATTCTAGTTCTCTTTTAAAGAGTAAAAAGGAACTGGATGGCAACTAGCCACCCCCCCCCCCCCCTGCCCTCTTTACCCCAAATCCATCCCATCGAATTTTTTAGATAGTCATTCTATAAAAACAAGCTCAAAGATCAGATAATAAAACTCCATGGTCTGCACAACCCCCCAGAGCCCGCTGGCAAGCGTTTTAAGTTATGCCCTGGAGGCATATAAAGTATTTATGTGAAGGTTTTTAAAATAGTTCAAAGATCAGGTAAGTCTGAAACCGCCCCACTAAAAAAAACTTGTTGGCAATATTTTATTCCAAAACTTAAGTGAGGCCCCTGGCCTGACCTCCCTGCATGGCCCAATTCCCCCTCCCCCCCCCCAAAAAAAAAAAATAAGAACAGCTTATCAATGATATTTTATTCCAAAACTTATGAGAGCTGACCCCGGACCCTCCATGGCCCGATCCCCCCCAAAAAAACTGTCAATGATAGATCATGTGATCTGGTTCTGGCCCGTCCTCCATGGCCTGAATCCCCCTCCCCGTCCCCCCTCAAAAAAAAAGACAAAAAGAACGACGTACTAACTATATTTTATCCCAAAAAAGCAGTTTTTAGTGAAAAAATTTATTCTCTTTTAGAAATAATTTATTTTAGTTACAAAAGATTTTTAACCCAATTAATTTCCTTTAAAATGAACCATTGAACAACTCTCTTCGATGTTCCAGTGCCAAGCTATCTGTGGAAAAAAAAGAAGAAAGAAAAAAATATCCCGTTTAGGCAGAAGGTTGTAGTAGCCGCCACTTTTCTTGATTTTCAAGCCAATATATTTCCCTTGCTGTTCAAGCCAAATGACAGAAAGTTTTTTATACAGGGGTTTCCGAAAAGGCAGTTCTAACGGTATAGTCTTTGTTTTGATCTGACTTTTTTTAGGAGTTATAGGTTTTTATATTTCTTAACATTGGACGTGATCGTCTCTTACTAGGTTGCGAGCTACCGCTGCAACCCGGATTTCTATCCACGTCATAGCTCTAATAAAACTATGACGACATTCATTATTTATCTAGTAAGGTTTCAGACAAGGTGGTTCTAATGATATACTTTTATATTTCTTAGCACTGGACTGGTCGTCTCTTACTAGGTTGCTAGCTACTGCTGCAACCTGGATTCACATATATAATTATAAGAGGCAGCGTGGCCGAGTGTTCCAAGGCACTGGTGTTAGCCACCAGTCTCTTCGGAGGCGAGGGTTCAAAGCTTACCGCTGGTATACGATTATGATTTATGTACAAAAATCAAATATCTTTGAAAAGACTGCAGGGTGAAAAGACATCAAAAACGCAGTTTTTAGTTGAAAAATTTATTCTCTTTTAGAAAGAGTTTATTTTAGTTACAAAAGATATTTAACCCAATTAATTTCCTTTACAATGAGCCATTGAACAATTCTCTACGATGTTCCAGTGCCAAGCTATCTTTGGAAAAGAAAAAGAAAGAAGAAAGAAAAAAATATGCCGTTTAGGCAGAATGTTGTAGTAGCCGCCACTTTTCTTGATTTTCAAGCCAACATATTTCCCTTGCTGTTCAAGCCAAATGACAAAACGTTTCCAATACAGGGGTTTCGGACAAGGCGGTTCTAATGGTGTACTTTTTGTTTTGATCTGACTTTTTTTTTAGGAATTATGGGTTTTCATATTTCTTAACATTGGACGTGATCGTCTCTTACTAGGTTGCTAGCTACCGCTGCAACCCCAATGCTAGCTACCACTGCAACCCGGATGGTAGCTACCGCTGCAACCCGGATGTAACCCCAGTATCTACCCATTATTCTGGTAGCAATTTTTTCTTGTGTTTGTTTCGATAATCTTTATCATTATCATACCGTTCCTTACTCTTTTGTTTGGCTGTCTTAATTTTTACATGTCTATAAACTTCATCATTATAATAACGCTGTTTGTCACTATCAATTTTTGCATATTTATAATCTTCATCATTGTGATAAAACTCCTTGCTGTTTTTTTTGGCTCTCTCAATTTATACTTCTCGATACGCCTGGTCGGTTGAATACCTTTGCTATTTCTCTTTTCAAGAGGCTATCCTTGCTGTTTTGTTTTGCTCTCTCAATTTATACTTCTCGATACGCCTGGTCGGTTGAATACCTTTGCTTTTCTCTTTTCATGATGCTATGTCTGTTTTTTAATTTAAGATTTTTAACCCAATTAATTTCGTTTAAAATGAGCCATTGAACAACTCTCTACGATGTTCCAGTGCCAAGCTATCTGTGGAAAAGAAAAAGAAAGAAGAAAGAAAAAAAATAGCCGTTTAGGCAGAATGTTGTAGTAGCCGCCACTTTTCTTGATTTTCAAGCCAATATATTTCTCTTGCTGGTCAAGGCAAATGACAGAAAGTTTTCTATACAGGGGTTTCGGACAAGACGGTTCAAAATGGTTTACTTTTTGTTTTGATCTGACTTTTTTTAGGAGTTATGGGTTTTTATATTTCTTAACATTGGACGTGATCGTCTCTTACGAGGTTGCTAGCTACCGCTGCAACACGGATTCAATTTAATAGAGTTATTTACTTTTCTTTAAAAAATGTATTTTGTGGAAAAAGTTTTTTAGTTAATACCATGGAAACCCAAAATGCTGTAAATCCTACTATACCAGGACCAATTACTATTGAGACTAATCGAGAGAATAGTACTATTCCTAGTTCAGATTTTTTCTCATTAACAGTTTTCATTAAAACGGATTTTTTAATTTGTGATTACTTCGGCCGTGGTTCTTCGTGTGATAGATTGCAGCTACCGCTGCATCTATGATTAAAAACATGAACTGATAAGTTGACTTGTCTATTTAATCTTTTATATGTGTATTGACGTCATTGCAGCTGACGTCAATATTTAGTTTTACTGTAACGTCAATTATGGTTTTGCCCAAGATTATGACATCATTCATCATCTCGTATATGAATTTAAGTTTTTTTTGTCAAAATGTATTTGGTTTTTAACATAATATTTTGTTAATCACAAAAGCCACTAGATATAAAGATTTTTTTAAATGAACCCGTGCAAAAAAAAAATTATGTTCCTTGTTGTTCAAGCCAGGGGACTATAAGTTTCTTGTTTTATGTTTTAGGCCGTGACGATTTCAGTGGCATACTTTTTGTTCTGATCCAACGCCTTGTTCTGGATTTTCAGGCTGTTTTTCTAAGTTTTTTTAAATTTGTTTTCGAAATAATATTTTATAATTAAGACTAATTGATATGATACTTACCATTCCTAAATCAGTCGCAAATGTAAATTTATTATCACAGGCCAGTTGCTATTAAAACGTGTCTTAAAATTTCTGCTTACTATAGTAATCAGTAAGAGATTACTGAGTCAGATTCACACTGAACTGTATTTTTATCTAAAGTCGAGGCAGTAAGTTGCTAATTTCAGTACCTAAGAGATTTATAAGTTTCTAAAATTGAGGAAATGGATCACTAATTCTGGTGCTTAGGAAAATCAATAAAGAAATAAAGATGGCATAATATTACCAAGTGTCACTTATCGGTGCTCACAAAGATAAATACGATAATTTGGATCTTATGACAGACATTTCTGCTTACATTGCAGCAATATGTATATATTTATAGGAATGCATTCTAAGACCACATTGGCTATACATAACGTATGAAACAAAGAAGAAAAATAATGATTAAACAATACAATCAAATAGTCGGAAAAAACGAGGGTAGTGTCAGCATGTGGAGCAATTTGAAGCGAAAATAAGCAGATAATTCAACAAGAACTTCCGCCAAGTCGTTCTCAGTGAATGTCCACACATGAGGGCAGACTAACTCTATGTCTGTGTCCAAGAGCCGAAACATAAAGGCAGTATGGTTGGAAAAAAGAAACGAATAGGAAGGAGGGGTATTAAGGTATTTTGGACAGACACAAATTTTTAGTTTGTTATTACCCTCTTATTACTTAAAATGAAAAGCTCCATAATTGGCAGAGATAATAAATACATAATACCAAGTAGAAGAAGAAGTTCTGTCTATTTTATGGGACCCTTAAAGACTTAAACGTATGGAGGAAAAACACATAATTATTTGATTTGATCCTAGCTTTTAAAGAAAATGCAATTAACAATCTAGTCACTATTTGTTATGAAGGGAGATTATATCATACCATCCGTTTAATTTATTTTGATTTTCCTTGGATACCGGAATTATCAAACTGCTTTGGAATTATCGGAATTATCAAAATTAGTAATAATCTAACCACTACTTTACACACAGGGAGTGTATGGTTTACACTGAAAGTTACTGATGTCACAACTGGTGTAAGACTATGAAAAGCCTTATCGATTCGTTTAGTGTTGTCAGGCTACATACTCACTTTTGACTCTTAAATCAATAATCCTGTTTTTTATACCTGACTTTTGTGTTTTCAGTAAAGCGCTAGTTTTGTATAATCCTAAAAGCATAGGGAAACATAATTAGTTGGTTTATTTGTACTAGTTTTATTGATATAAGTGAGATAGGTTATAAAGTAATAATTTTTGTTCATTTTAAGTTTCAACTTCGCTCTTTACTTCCCTCGGAAAAGCTTTGTTTTTTTAAATGAATCTTTGTTCGTTTTTGATCAAAATCTAATGTAGAAACAGCGTTTCCATGATCTTTTTTATTATGAAATAATGTGTGTTCATTTTAAGTTTTACTGGCACTCCTTAATTTCAGTTGAAAGCTTATTTTTAAAGTAGTTTCTAATTATCACCGATCTAGGGGAGATAAGACACCGACAGAATATACTGCAAACAACTTTGACAGCTACGAAAAACTTTCAGTCTATAACATGAAGTTCATCATCCCTACTTCACAAAACAATACATGTTTTTCAGAAACGTGTGTTTTTCGATGAGCAAAAAACTGTTTTTACTCGGCCGACATCACCTGAAAAAGTCATAATGAAGACAGGACTTTATAAATCACCTACTGACTAGCAGAAACTAGTCGGCTACTGTATCAAAAGAGAGCTGTTTAGGGGCTCATTTAACAGCTTATATTTATACCTAATCGCTTTTTATAAATTTGACTTGATAGCACATTCCCATAAAGTGCACTTTCGGCTGTTTCCCCCATTTTTTTTTTTTTAATGAAAAAAATATCTTTTCCAATGAAATGACCCAAAACCTAGGCAGGAGCAGAAAACTAAGGGGGCAAGAACTTCATTTCCCCTCAATTACCACCGTTAGAACTAGCACACAGGCTTCAACGCAGCGTGAAGTTTAAAGGTTCTATTAAAGGTTTAAAAGATCATTTCGCAATAATCTTTTACTTTTATGATGAGTAGGCGATTTAGGAAACTTACTAAGAGGGTCTGGAGGGGGATTATATGTGAGGGGTCTAATAAACCTCCAGTTAGGGGCTTTGGACCATAATTATTGCAATGGTACCGTTTTATGCTTCCAAACTCTCCCACTTAAGAAGTGGTACCAAAAGTGCCGTTTTTAGTGCTATATGGCACGTTTGGATGTTAAAATTGATAAAATGCGCGTAGATATGATTAATAGGCTTGAAATTAGCCTTCCCGGGATACGATTTTAAAAATGAGTGCATCATATTTGCAAAAACGGTGGATTACCTGAAAAGTAATCATAAGAAGGGACAAACTATGATTGAAAAAAAAATCCAAGCTGGAATCGAACGCATGATAATCTAATTTGAAGTCCATCGCTGTACTGACAAAACCACGCCTCTAATAATGTAATTTAATATATTGGTGTTTGTAGGACTTTAATTGCGTAGCTTATTCAGGGGGTATGTAAGAGGAAATTGCGGGAGGTGTTCTGGCAAACCTCTAGTTAAGGGTTTTAGACCATAATTATTACAATGATACCGTTTTATGCTTCCAAGATTTTCCACTTAAGAAGTGGCACAAAAAGTGTTGTCTTCAGTGCTATATCTCACTTACGAATGGCAGAATTGATAAAAAGCACGTAGATATGAGGAAAAGTATTCAAATGAGCCATTAAAACTCACTCTAAAAAGTTCTGATAGCCCACTAGCCCCAGCTTTTCCACTTGAGACATAGCACCAAAAATGCCAGTTTAAATCCCATTTGAAACTTGCAGATGGAGGAATTTAAAGGAAGAACATAGATTCGAGTAATATTTTAATATGAGCTATCAAAAATCTATCTAAGATGTTCTGGTAGCCCCAACCCTCGAGAAACAGCATAAAAAGTGCCTTTTTTCGTGCCATATTGCACTTGCACACGGTGGAACTTATATAAACCACGTTAACATGAGAAATAGCTTTTGAATGAGCTCTTAAGCATCTCTTTTTGATGCTCTAGTAACCCGCTAGGCCAGGAAAAAAGAAGAAGTAAAAGACCGTTTTAACATTTTCTAACTTTAGTTGCTATGGGCTGAGGTTCGATCCTTACTAGATTCAGCTAATGCTTCAACCATCACAAAGAGTTCATTGCAAATTCTCCCCAGAAACTAGTTATCATTGAAATCTGTGAAATATAATAAATAGTAAAATTTTTAAACAACCTAGTAAATATAAGCAATAGCTTTTAACTGAGCAATTAAATATGTATCTACGATGGTGTGGTAGCCTGATAATGTTTCAGTAGCTTACTGATGAGCAGACAAGTTATGAAACTTACTAAGGGGGCTGGGAGGGGGAGTGTAAGGGAGGGTTCCTTGTAAACCTCTAGTTAACAGTTCTGAAACATAACTATTACAGTAGTACCTACTTTGTACTTTGGAGCTTTTCTACTTAAGAAGTGGCACCAAAAGTGTTGTTTTCAGTGCCATATCGCACTTCCAAATGGTAAAATTGATAAAAAAAAAAAAAAAAAAAAAAAAAAAAACACGCATATATGAGCAATAGCTTTCAAATGAGCCATCAAACCTCACTCTTTTAAGTTCTGCTTGCCCAATAGCCCCAGCTTTCCACTTGAGAAACGGCACCAAAAGTGCCGTTTTCAGTGCCATTTGGAGCTTGCTGATGGTGGAATTTGTATGAAGGACGTAGATATGAGCAATATCTTTGATATGAGCTATAAAACATCTGTCTACGATCTTCTGGTAGCCTGCTAGTGCCACCCCTTGAGAAATTGCACAAAAAAATGCCATTTTAGTGCCATATGGTACTTGCAGATGGCGGAATTTATAAAAAGCACTTAGATCTGAGAAATAGCTTTCGAAAGGGCAATTAAGCATCTCTCTATGATGTTCTGAAAGCACGCTAGGCCTGTTGAAAAAAATAGAAAAATAACGGGAGACAAATCATTGCTACCGATGTAAGAAAGTGATTTTCCTTGTTGTTCAACGAGGGGGACTGTAATATCCCTGTACAAGGTTTTTGACTTTGCTGATTCCAATGGCACACTTTTCATTTTTATATGACGCCATTTTCGAGGGGTTTAATTGCCATAAATTTCTTTTTGCAATAAACTTTTACTTTTAAGAAAAACCGAAATGAAAATTACCATTCCTGAATCAGCGTCGGATGGCAATTTTGTTCACTAGGCAGTTATTTTCAAAATGCTTTTTTTAAATTTTGGTAACTATGGGCTGTGGTTCGTCTTTACTAGGTTTCAGCTACTGCCACAACCATGATTTGAATAATTGACAAGGGAATAACACTTCTGGATCCTCCCAGCCCCACCTGAAAACTTGTGATTGTCTTTCTTGTCCTGTTATATCTTGTATCTTTTATATTCCAATTGGTACATATGGAATACTTCATAAACATGACCTACAATTAAAGTAAACTTACCACTCGACGCCTATTGTTTAGGTTTCTTCCGAATATAAAATTTTTTTTGGCGCAAATTCAATTTCAAACCCTTGTGAAGAGAAGCTGTGACCACTCAAATCACCATCAAAACTTGCATTTTCCCCTTCAATCAAAGAATAGTATTTTTCCGCTATTCGCCGAAACAGTTGAAGAATAAGCAGAAACCACTCCCTGGAGAATATGGACAAAGTAGGTGACATTTACACATTTAGCAATTAGCACTGAAAATACTTCTTAGAATACAATATATCTTTATGTCATATAAGAACACCGATTTTTAAGAATTCATCATTCAAATTTTGAATTAGTTCATTTCATATTCATATTCACTAAGCACATTAATTGAGGAAAAAATGAATTCCATGGATTCAACGAGTGATTTCCAATAAAAAATGTCAAGTCTATGTTATTATTTTCCTCAGGTTGTGAATAGAAAATATTTATATTGATAGTTTGTTCTATTCAAATATTTGATCATATTTACTAAGACAGCCACTGATGCCATAAAGAATTGCTTCTTCTCTCTCTGAAGAAATAAAATTTCTAACTAAATATCATTCAAAACATTGAATATAATAAGAAATCACTAATATTCTAATGAAGGGAGTAGTGTGCAGGAGAAGAGGCTTTGGGTTCCAGCCCCCACACACAAGAATTTATTTGTACTTTTTATTCCAACTATCAAATAATCTATTTTATTTAAGTTGTTGACCCACTCCCACAAACACATTTTTAATCGGTAAACGGAGAGATTTGAGATTAACGAATCGGTGGTTGTACAAATCTTTGCTTTTGTTGCAAGCAAGAGCATCGTTTGAGGGCGGGGGAGGGGCAGTTGCCGTCCACATAATTTGGAGGAAAAAATGTTATAAAGCCCATGTCCATTGATTATCCGAATAGGGACCCTTCTTGCCCTCCTTCAGTAAAAATGCTGGAGCTAAGCCCTGGTTGCAAGTTACAGCTTTAGTTTCGTCACAATGTATCAGATCAACAATTGCCTACATCTGATCTCAGTGTTAGTCTTTCCTTTTCGTTTGTCAGTTTAAATTTTTTTTTTCTAATTTTATAATTTTTCTATTGCAGATGAACAAACATGGTTCTAGGTGATTACTTCCCCCCAGCGAATACCTCCCCGGAAAATCCCTCCACCCCACAGAAAATACCCCCTCCCCCTTGAACAAATACCAATCCCCCTCGAAAGTACCCCGCAGAAAATACCCCTGGGAAAAAACGGAAAATACCCCCCCCCCCGCAGAAAATACCCCCCTGAAAAATACCCCCGTGGAAAATAAGGCTTTCCAAATTTGAGAATTTTATTTGAGTTTATTTTTTCAATTTCAGTAGGGGGATGAATTTTGGTACTTGTGTATTATGCGCCACTCACTCAAGTTTACGCTTTGTAAAATTCGAGATCACACCGTTTTTTTTTTGTTAGTTCCTTCGTTATTTTACAAATAAATTTGCGCTATAGATTTGCACACTAGGGGGGGGGGGGTAAGCATAGCGGGTCTACATGCAAAATGTGTTTGGTACAATTATTCTGCTTATTAGATAGATTAATTAAAAAAAACTTTCCGAAAAATAAGTTTTTCAAAGAAAAGTAAAGGGCATTAATGTAAATGAATAAATAAATCTTAAAACGAGTGAAAGTTAAAAAGAATATGCAAATCCAGTTTGAATCGAATAAAAATAACTACAAACAAGAGTTTGGGTATCGCCTCACTGCAGAAGCCTAAAACCTACTGCGTCACTGGTGCTTTACTGAAAACAATTCTTTCATTAATTAAGATTTTAGGGAATAAATATCAGCATATGTATATTAAATTAAAAATGCACATTTTTTTAGGTAAACTCATTTGATTTTCTTTTCAGTAAAGTACAAATTATGTTCTGGCTTTTAGAAAGCATAGGGGTTTTGAACCCTACTCATATTAATTTATGCTCGTTTTGAGTTTGACTCTAATATTTATTTTAATATTTGTTCGTTTTGAATTTCATTTATTTATTGATACTTATTTGGGGTAGTTGTATGCTTGGTAGATTATATGATAGTCCGGACGCCAGGTGTTGAAAGTTTGAACCATACTACGACGGAATGGGGCTGCTACGAGAATTAGCCTACCCTCCACCCCCTAAATTGACCATGTGGATTCAAAAATACCAATGGCACTTGCTTGCGAGTGGTGGAACACTCCGAAACTTGACATTTTTATTATATTTTGGTGTTTCATGCAAGAAAATGCATGTTCCACAAAGTTTGAGGTGCCGTTTTCCGCTCAAACAGAAATACCTAGAAGCCATAGAATATAACAAACCAACACGATTAGTTTGTAAAAATGGCAGATTTAAAAAAAATGGCAAATCTATACGAGTCTTGAACATTTTTAGAAATTAAAAAGAAAATCCAATTTAATATTAGATATTTAACTAAATTAATTGATGAAAGATTCTTCAGTTACAGATTATTTTTTCAATGTAATTTTGTCTTCCTTTTCAGTGCTATAAAAACTGAAAGAGTATAAATTTTTAATATACGAGGAATTTGTTTTCAATGAAGCACCAATAAGGAAGGGGGCAGTATCCAAATTTTGTTTGTAGAGAAACTTTTTGTCTTGACCAATCTTGAAAAGAACGTATAAATTAAGCTGAATTTGTAATACATTAAGCTATTAACAGCTAGAAGCTCATCAGTTCAAAACTTTACTGCAATTTTAGTATTTTTTTTCAATATTAAGTACAAAAGAAAATATTTGTAATATAATTCGTTTTCAGTAAAGCGCAAATGGCGCAGTAGGTTTTAGGCTTCTGCAGTGAGGCGATGCCCAAACTCTTGTTTGTAGTTATTTTTATTCGATTCAAACTTGCTTTGCATATTCAATTTAAGTTTCACTCGTTTTAAAATTTATTTATTCATTTACATTAATATATATTGTATGTTTGTTCGCATTGATTGTTACTTAATTTCTGTTCGTTTTAAGTTTCATTTATACTTTAATAGCAAAATATTTGTTTTCGTTTTAAGCTTGATTATCATATTCAATCTAAGCATTACTCGCTTTAAGATCTATTTATTCATTTTTATTATTACTTGTTGTATGTTTTTTGCTATGATTGTTTGTTTAATTTCTGTTCGTTTTGGGTTTCATTCATTCTTTAATAGTAATTGCTGGTCGTTTTGAGTTTGAATTTTAACAGGTATTTCTATATCCTGAGCTTAAGTTTAAAACGGCCTTTACTTTTCTTTGAAAAACTTATTTTTAGGGAAGTTTTTTTTAATTAATTTTTGTTCGTTTTTGATTGCAAAAAGTTTCAAGATTTTATGGCATGGGGGGAGGGTGATTACTGTCCAATTATTCTTAACTTTAAAAAACGGATCTAGAAATTTCAATTTAAATCGAATGAGGCTTTTTTCAAAGTCTATACGATTACCTCTTTGATAAAAACCTTATATATGAACAATAGACAGCTTGCATAACTTGTGGACAGCGATTGACAACAATGAATGGATTGAAAAAAATAGCTCAAATAAGGGGGTTTAGACCATTTCACTTGCTGATACAATAGGATCAAGACTGTTTGGAATTGACCTCCACAGGATTTTGTGTGCCAAACCAATATTGCATCTATTTCAGAGTATGTCTTTTAACCTTATAATTGGATAATTATAATAGATTTCCTATGTGTTCTTCCCACACAAAACCCCTTCCCGTAAGTTATAAACCCCTTTAATAAGTTATGCCCCAGGGCATAACTTACAACCCCTACCCCCGGGCCCTGGTGGGCTGTGTCGAAACCGGAGTTTTTTGTTATCAGAACTTTGAACTATTTTAACAAAATGTCTATATCAAAATTTTTATCTGATGCATTTAGGGTGTGGAGGGAGGGGGGCTAGTCATCCTCCAATCTCTTTTGACCCTTAAAAAGTGAACAAAAACTTTCAATTTTCAGTCAAATGAGACCCCTCCAAAGTTTATACAAGCATCCCTTCCATAAGAAATAATGAGAAGGATTCGGAGAATCCTTAAATTACAGCTCTTGCCCTGAGGGCTGTGGGGGAGTTGTTATCCTCAAAGACCTAATTACTAGAACTTAAAAACTAAGTTTAATAAAATGGCTGTCTCAAAATTTTGATTGGATGTGTTTGGGGAAAAGGTGGGCGTGAGAGGGGGGTTAGTTGCCCTCAAATCACTTTTGACTATCAAAAAGGGCACTAGCCGTTTGAATTTCCAATCAAATGAGCCTTTTTTGAAGTGTCTACGACACCGCCTTCTATAAAAACCTTATATGCCCCCAGGGTATAACTTAAAACCCTTGCCCTGAGGGTTGTGGGGGATTGTCCTCCTCAAAAATATATTTTCTATCTGGAAATCAGCTATGCTGAACGAAATAGCTATCTCATAATTTTGATTGGATGTGTTAGGGGAATGATGGGCGTGGAGGGGGGGGCAAGGTGCCCTCCAATCACTTTCGACTGTTAAAAAGGGCACTAGCCCTTTCAATTTCCAATCGAATGAGCCGTTTTTGAAGGTTATACGACAATGCCTTCATTACAAACCTTATATGCCCCCAGGACATAGCTTAAAACCCTTGCCCTGACGGTTGTGGGGGAGTGTTCTCCTCAAAAACATATTTTCTATCTGGAAATCAACTACGCTGAACAAAATGGCTGTCTAAAAATTTTTATTGGATGTGTTTGGGGAAATGATGGGCGTCGGAGGGGGCTAGTTTCACTCCAATCACTTTCAACTATTAAAAAGGGCACTAGCCCTTTAATTTCCAATCGAATGAGCCTTTTTTGAAGTTTCTACGAGAACGCCTTCTATAAAAACCTTATATGCCCCCAGGTCATAACTTAAAACCCTTGCCCTAAGGGTTGTGGGGGAATGTCCTCCTCAAAAATATATTTTCTATCTGGAAATCAACTACGCTGAACAAAATGCCTATCTCAAAATTTTGATTGGAATGTTTTTGGGGGAATGATGGGCATGGGGGGGGGGAGGTTAGTTCCCCTACAATCATTTTCGACTATTAAAAAGGGCACTATCCCTTTAATTTCCAATCGAATGAGCCTGTTTTTAAGTTTCTACGACAACGCCTTCTATAAAAACCTTATATGTCCCCAGGGCGTAACTTAAAACCCTTGCCCTGAGGGTAATGGGGCAGTGTCCTCCTCAAAAATATATTTTCTATCTGGAAATCAACTACGCTGAACAAAAAGGCTATCTGAAAATTTTGATTGGATGTGTTTGGGGAAATGATGAGCGTGGGGGGGAGGGGGGCTAGTTACACTCTAATCACTTTCGACTATTATTGAATGAGCCTGTTTTGAAGTTTCTACGACAACGCCTTCTATAAAAACCTTATATGCCCCCAGGGCATAAATTAAAACCCTTGCCCTGAGGGTTGTGGGGGAGTATCCTCCTCAAAATATATTTTCGATCTGGAAATCAACTACGCTGAATAAAATGGCTATCTCAAAATTTTGATTGGATGTATTTGGGGGAATAATGGGAGTAGGGGGGGGGGGTTGCCCTCCAATCATTTTCAACTTTTAAAAAGGGCACTAGCCCTTTACTTTTCAATCGAATGAGCCTGTTTTGAAGTTTCTACGACAACGCCTTCTATAAAAACCTTATATTCCCCCAGGGCATAACTTAAAACCCTTGCCCTGAGGGCTTGGGGGGAGTGCCCTCCTCAAAAATATATTTTCTATCTGGAACTCAACTACGCTGAACAAAATGGCTATCTGAAAATTTTGATTGGATGTGTTTGGAGAAATGATGGGCGTGGGGGGGCTAGTTACACTCCAATCACTTTCGACTATTAAAAAGGGCACTAGCTCTTTAATTTCCATTGGAATGAGCCTGTTTTGAAGTTTCTACGACAACGCCTTCTATAAAAACCTTATATGCCCCCAGGGCATAACTTAAAATCCTTGCCCTGAGGGTTGTGGGGGAGTATCCTCGTTAAAAATAATTTTCTATCTGGAAATCAACTACGCTGAACAAAATGCCTATCTCAAAAATGTTGAGTGGGTGTGTTTGGGGGAATGATGGGCGTGGGGGGGGCTAGTTGCCTTCCAATCATTTTCGACTATTAAAAAGGGCACTAGAACTCTCGATTTCCAATTGAATGAGCCTTTTTTGAAGTTTTTCCGGCAACAGCTTCTGAAAAAACATGTTTTGCCCCCAATGCATAACATAACAACCTTGTCTCGATGGCTGTGAGGGCGCGCCCACGACTAAAATATATTTTCTATCTTAACATCAACTACACGGAACAAAATGGCTAACCAACAATTTTTCTTGGATGTGTTTGGGGGACTGATGGGCGTGGGGGGGGGCTACTTGTAATCATATCGCTTTTGACTCTTGTAAGGAATCCGAGCTGTATGAAGTTCCCATCAAATGAGCTTTCATTGCAGTTTTTAAGACAGCACCTCCTACAAAAACTTTATATGCCCCAAGGTATAAAAACCCTTAAAACCCTTGCCCCGAGGGTTGTGGGGGAGTGTCCTCCTCACAAATATATTTTCTATCTGGAAATCAACTACGCTGAACAAAATGGCTATCTCAAAATTTTTATTGGATGTGTTTGGGGAAATGATGGGCGTGGGGGGAGGGGGCTAGTTACACTCCAATCACTTTCGATTATTAAAAAGGGCACTAGCCCTTTAATTTTCAATCGATTGAGCCTTTTTGGAAGTTTTTACGACACCGCCTTCAATAAAAACCTCATATGCCCCCAGGTCACAACTTAAAACCCTTGCCCTGAGAGTTGTGGGGGATTGTCCTCCTTAAAAATATATTTTCTATCTGGAAATCAACTACGCTGAACAAAATGGCTATCTCAAAATTTTGATTAGATGTGTTTGGCGGAATGATGGGCGCGGGGGGGCTAGTTGTCCTCCGATCACTTTCGACTATTAAAAAGGGCACTAGAACTCTCGATTTCCAATTGAATGAGCCCACTTTGAAGCTTCTACGACAACCCCTTTCCTATGACGTGCCTATGGGAAAAAATAATAATAAATAATAATAAGTAATAAAACATTGGAGCTGTATGGCCTTTACTATAGGCAACGCTATAGAGTTGCCTCTGATATACTAATAACTGTATTTTAAAGCCAAATATACGGCCATGAACACATTAAAATAACATGAAGGAATATAGTGAATGGGGGGGGGTCAAAAAGGTGTGTTCTCGAATTTTACACAGCGTAAACTTGAGTGAGTGGCACACACAAGTACCAAAATTCCTTCCCCTTACGGAAATTAAGAAAATAAAACTCCAATAAAATTCTAAAATTTGGAAAGCCTTATTTTCCACGGGGGATATTTTCTGGTGGGTATTTTCCATGGGTGATATATTCTGGGGGGTATTTTTAGGGGGGGGTGATTTTCCGCGGGGGGTATTTTCCGCTCGGGGTATTTTCAGGGGGGTATCCCCCCTCCCCCGGATAAGGTATTGAAGATACCTTTGTCAAAACAGTATGGTCTCTTTTGTTAAAGTTTATTGTTCTGTATAATTTTGGCGATATGGTGAGGGAAGTTACGGAGATGGTTGAGACAGAATAATGCCGGTGTTCGCGTGAGAGTAAGTAATCTTAAAATCTATCAAAATAAAAACGAACGCGAAACATCATTAAATACCGTTGTGGTTGAAACTAACTTCAACGGAATCCGAACAAAGTTGCAGGATTTTTTTTCGAATGCACAGCGTTTTGAGTTAATCTTCCAAAGGGGGATGGAAGAGGTATCGATATTGATGATCCAGAGGGCAATCTCAGAGTTTCATTTCGATATATTTAGGGGTGAGGGATATATTTAGGGGTGAGGTGCCCTCCAGTCTGTTTGATTACATGAAAAGGCACTTTGAAACGAAAGACATCCATGATCTTTAAATAACAACCAAGACAACATTGCCTTTCCATCATAAGAACAACCAACTTTGGACTTATGATGGTTTAAAGATCACTTTTTAATGTAAGTTTGATAAAATTAATCGTTTTTGTCTTTAAATACATTTGAATCTGACGTCATACCAGTGGCGTCATTGAGGGGGGGTGAATTCTTGCTATTTTCGCTTTTCTAAATATTTATTTTAACCAGCTCCAAAACAGTATTGACATAAATGTGCTAAAAATATGATTAAAATTAGTTATATTTTGCATACTACCAGCGCTATTTGTGGGACCTTTATCGCTTTATCACCATGCTGCATTTAAGCAAAATATGTTTATTTTTCTCACAACTTAGAAATTTGTGTGCATGTATAAGCAGTAACAGCAAATTCTCCTTTTCTATTGTTATCAGTTTTATCGTGGAGCTTTAGAAGACCGAGCTTTGCTTGTGTTGGGAATTATAGACATAAAATCAATAACCTCCCTCCGGAATTGTATACCCCCCATACCCTGATTTACACCTTTTGTGTAATTTTTACAGAATTCGTTTTTTTTTTAAACAAAGATACAAAGGAGAAGATATTTTTTAAATTATACGAGTCAATTTTCTGTTCCATTAAGCATCCCTCAAAATTTTTAATTAATTTTAGGTTTCTGCTGCAATGATGCCAAAAATTGTTCAGATTTTCTGGATATTCTTTCTCAAACGATGCCCAATGGATAATTTAATAGTTCTAACTTTATTTTTCAAATATATTTGAAATATGGTCGCTATCTAAATGTGGGGAATATGTCACTAAATAATTTTACACAATCTGTGGTAGTAGTTTGAGTTATCGTGTATCTTTACTTAGACAGCGCAACAGCGCTGCCTATGATTTTTGTTTCGGCTTTATGAGGCCCACTGGTATCAATACATTTATTAAAATAAATCAGCAAACCCACAAGCAAATCGATTTAATAAAAATGTTAAGTAATATTTCAGTAAATTATGTATATTAAAAGTTTTGTACAACACATTGAATCTTACAGAGTCAAAATCTATTCAAAATTACGAGCAAATGCAAGCCAAGCACCAGCACTTACATTTAAGATTGTTTAATGTCTGTTTATTGTTTATTATGTATTGTGCAATATTTATAAATTCAGCAAGAATCATGTTTGTTAAATAGTTACTTTTCTTCCCGACTGCTGGAATATCACCTACTTGAATAGCACCCCTTCCCCAATAAAAATATTGTAGGTACGCCGCTACGTAATACACTTTTTTTCAAAATTAAGGCTCTAAAGTAGTCAGCTGAAGGGTGCACGTCCTGCCCATGACCCACCAAAATATTGCTCTGCTCCATCTCTAAGGGAAGGTATTATTTTTCACCATGGGAAAGTCAGCCGAAGGGTGCACGTCCTATCCATGACCCACCAAAATATTGCAATACCCCACCTCTAAGGGGAAGGTAATATTTTTACCCATGGGAAAGTCAACCGAAGGGTTCTCGTCCTGTCTATGACCCACCAAAATAATGCACAGCCCCACCTCTAAGGAGAAGGTATTTTCTGAGGGATTAAATGCACAGCCCATTTTTTCCTATTCAGATATCTTCAAATATTACTTATAAATCATTAAACTGCCTTGTCGTTTACTTCTTAAATCATGAAATAATGAAGCTTTTAAAATTTGAATACTTTTTGATAATGTTCATGAATTCATGTGAGCGAACAAAATTATTTATTATAAAAATGAAATAATTCCTTATTTGTATCAGATCTTTACCATAAACAATATGTTTTTACTTACAGTTATTGTAAATCCATCGCCAACAAGACGGACAAAATGCAAGTGAATAGACACCTCAAGCTGATGAGAATACACGGAAAAAAATTGGACCGAATTGTTGTGAAGATGATTCTACAAGGTGAGGACTACCTCTTGGGATCCTTGAACTTCGTCGAGGTCCTCGACCACCAAGTTGGTAAGAATTGCCTTTATTCATTTGAAACTGGTGTCTAAGCCCTACTGATAAAGGTTTATCAAATCCCACTTTTATCAAATCCGTTTAATCTTATTTGAAAATAAAATAAAAGTCTAAAACCCACAGAATAAGCCAAGCAATGCCTGAACAGAGTCTTATCGTATCGCTATTTTTCTGTCAGTAAATCGACGTTTTTTGCTTTATTCCCCATAAAATAATATATACTTGTAAAAATTACTCGATAGGTACAAGAAAAGATCAATTTTTTTTGCATAAAATTTTCTGCTACAAAACGCGTCCTATAAACAAATTACGATGATAGCGATTAAGAATTTGTAAGCAATTTCGAATGTGACGACGTTAAGAATATATTTTTTTTCGGAGCTTCAAGCAAATGGGCAAAAATTCGGCAAGACAATGACCAATTTATGCACTCTCTCCTAGGGTGAAGGAAGTAAAACCCTAGTTGCAACAACCGTATACATTCTTATGTTTATAGGGCTTTTTACAGCTGATGAAGAAACGTTCATAGAATGGTTGAGGAAACCCTATTCACGCCTTCGGTCCAAGCAATTATTACCAATAAAACTCAAAGAGGAAGTACAAAACTCAAAAAAGGGTTGGGTACACATTTTCATAACCTTTGATAGTGCTACATTTGTCCCCTTTAAATTTTCAACATGTTTTGCCCCCCAATTGCCTACATTTTCTTTATTAAATTAACGCTTCTTGATATTCAAGTAATTGGAACAAGTACTTGAGAATTTTTTTTATTAGAGACTTTTATTTGTTTTCTATCTTCTCTAATTTTTACTTTCTTTTTAGTTTTGGCTTATTTTCTCTCTTTAGGTAATATCATACTCTTTATTATTCTTTCTTTCTTAGTAAGATAATTTTGATAGCTTAGTCAGGTCTTTAGCGAGCGTTTAAGATTTTTCTAATCCAATATTACTGTAGATTTTGCATAACTAAAATTCATCTTTTGCTTCTAAGCCATTGGTTCCCAATTTTTAGGTGTACTTTATCTTTTTTTAATATAAATCAAGGCCTTTCACAGGTTTTCACCACTGTATATAGATAATATAACAGTAAGATCTCAGCTTGGTGATTTTTGGCTACTACATCCTAGGCACTCACAAACAGCTCCTCCCATCAACAGTCCAGTGTATATTTCCCCGGAACGCGTATTTTCGCATAAACTTTCTCAAAATGCTTTTGAAACCAACTTGAGACTTCGAAACCTACTTGTAATTCCTAAAAACATCTAATAATAACATTCCAGTACTAATTACCGATTTTTATATATGTATTGGAATAAATTAATTTAAAATTATATTCTTTAAAACTTAGTGTTACAAAGGCGAAGCCAAGTTTTGCGTTCAAGAGAAATCTGACCTGTTTACACGTAAAAAAAAAAATGAATGTCGCTTATGTTTATACTTGTTTAAATTTTCTCCGAAGCACTTGCATCTCGGTCCGGATTTGTATAATGGTTGAGATAGGGAGTGACCATACTGTATTATATTTATGTGCAGTAGTTTACACTGTATTTGTAATACTAGCATGTATCTTTATGGCTCTATAAATATATTTGAATTTCGCGTCATTTACATAATTGTTTTGCTTTAGAAACTAAGGATCTAAAGTAAAGACACCCGAAGGATTCATGCCCTACACATGACCCACCAAAATATTCCGTTAGCCCACCCGTGGGGCTGTTGTCTAACGTTGGGAATCAAGGTTCTAAACTCGAGTATGATTTTGTTACAACGCAGATGATTAACAAGAATACATGAAGCTAATTTTTTACTTTATTTAGAGTTTTTCAGCTCTGTTAAAACTTTATCTTGATTTTGTTTATAAGTTTTTTTTTTCCTTTCTATCTTTTAATGCCCTTATAGTTTTGAATTTGCTTTTTCAACTTAATTATAACCTGAACAATATTCTCTGTATCACACATCATGGTTTTTCACCTGTAAATGCAACATGGAACATGAAATGTAGCTTTACACTTTACTGAAAACGACTTGCTTTTCAAGCCGTGTGTTTTTATTTAGTTGCAATGACCAAATTGGGTTGCAAGTCACAATTTATCTGATTCAAAGATAGAAAAAATATGAACGCTTTTGAGACCCTACAATAGACATAGACATAGACATAGACATAGGTTTATTAAGAACGAACAGCGTAGCCATGGCTAATTTATGTCGTCTTTACAACAATATGGAAAAACAAATAAAAAAAAATACAAATAACACTATAATAACACTATAAGAACACTAACACGTGAATACAAATAACACTAAGTCTTGTTGTATGCTTCTACGAAAAAGGGGACAAACGTGTTTTTGTAGCGCTTGGTCCTGCAGACCGGGGGTTGTAGCTTCGACTGGGATCTGGTTTTTTGGTTAACAGGAGCATCGGGTGGGAGGATCAGTCTATGATGGGGCGAAGATAGCAGTGACTTGCCGAGGGACATGATCAGTGATAATCGTCTGTCGCTGAGAGATTCAAGGTTCAGTTCTTGCAAGAGTTAGTTGTAGTCGTCACTTCTGTTACCAACGATTATGTTAACAGCTCGTTTCTGCAAAGATTCAAGGTCATCGCAAAGGTAGTGGGTGCTCTGGACAAAAGGTCCCCAGACAGCGACGGCTTATTCGAGTAGAGGTCTCACATACGTAATATAGGCATTTTTTAGGCTTTGAGTGTCGCAGCCAAACCTGTGCATCAGGACTAGGGTCTGAAGTGATGCATTGCCAGCCTTAATAACCTTCTCCACGTGTTCGGTGAATGTGCAGTCCATCGATAATGTGATTCCGAGGATTTTAGCAGATGGAACAACAGGGAAAGGGACTTGCGGGAATTCCAGATCACGTTTTAAGGGGCAAACCTGAGGATTATTGATTTATCTGCATTCAGCGTCAGCTTGTAACGTTCACAGTCCTCAGAGAAGGATGCCAGAAGTGTCTCGCTGAACTGACGTTCGATTACACCTTCTCTCACGAGGTATTTGAGGACAAATGATAAATCGTCGACGAATTAGAGTCGCTCTTCGAAATTCTGAAGGAGGAAGTTGATGAGGGAGATAAATATGAAACCAGCAAGTATTGTACCCTGAGGGGCTCCACAGGTAAGTTTAGACCAGTATGAGATCAAGTCACCTTCAAACAATGGAAATACACACTTCATTCTGTCCTGAAGGAAGCTCATCACTAATGCAAGAGACCGCTTCTGTGCGCCCATTGCTCGCATATTTTTTGCTGCCGTAAGATGACAAATCAGGTCAAATGCCTTCCTGAAATCGGCGAGAGCTAGGTCGATGAAGGTACTGCCCTTGTCAAGCCACTTAAAGATAATGTCAACTAAGCGCACGAGGTATATTGAGGTATTGCAACCTTTGAGGCCGCCATACTGGTAACGGTCTATGTTTTCCCGCGTTTGCTTGAGCAATTCACGCAGGATGAATGACTCGGTGACTTTTGCAAAGATAGATGTGATTGATATCGGTCGTAACTCGTTGCAAGATTTGGGTGTTTTAGTCTTCGGTATAAAACGCACAAATGCGCGTTTCCAGCACGACGAAAAAGTTGACTGGGCGAAACATTCTCTGATGATGTGTCCAAGTGGCTGGGCCAGGAAAAGAGAGAACTCTCGTATTAACCTTATAGGCAGCTCTTCAGAAAAGAGTTACTGGACGGACTCAACTTGTCCAGCTCTTTGAAAACTTGATACTCAACTATTTCGATTTCACCTTCGTCAGGGCATATTGACAGTAGATGCTCTATTTCAGTGTTAGTTGGGGCAGGAAAGGATGTACAAATGTCAGTAAAGTAATTGTTGACGTCATTTGCACTCACGAGTGACCCATCATCGTTCAGAATACGGATACTGGATGATACTGTTTTTCCAGCAAACTGCCTTACTAGACGGTGCCATATACGGGGATCCTTTTTTATTTCAGGGTCTGAAAGGGATTTTCCGAAGGACTTTCTTGCCTCGCGACAAAGGCTAACGATTTTGTTTCTTAATAATCGTAACGACGTTGCGTCACCACTTGACTGCCTTACAGTGGTTTTTTCGCAAATCAGCTGTTTTATTTTTGGAATGATCCAGGGCTTGTCAGATTCGCTCACGACAAATTGCTTATCCGGGAAAACTTCTAAGTATTTCTCATAGAGTAGGGACTGAAATATTTCTGCTTTCCTGTTGACATCGCTTTCGTTGTATACTTCACTGAAGCAGTGAGTACCGACCCACATTCCGTACGTATTAATAGCAGACTTCGTGATAGGTCTCCGGAGTACTTTTATTTTCTTAAGCTTCCTGATTTCACTTTTTGCCTTCATCAGCAGAGTGTGATGGTCCAATTTGCCCAATGGCCCATTCGAAGACACGTCTTTGTAATATGGATCAAGGTTTGTAAGAATAAGGTCAAGGGTGCTCCCGGTCAAATGGGTGGGTATATTGACCACTTGTGACATACCCAGCGTATTAGCAAGCCATTTTTTCTTTGTTTGGTTGAAGTCACCAGCTATTATGAAGCCCGGGCGGCTATACCGCTGACGTAATGTGTCTAACGTAGACTGAACGTAGGATACCAACAGCCGTCTGTTCTTGGCGCTTTCAGGATAGTAGATACTTGCAATAATGATGCAAGAGACATCTCGTGGTAAATGTTTTGGCTTGCATAATGCCCAGATCGCTTCATGGTTAGGGTCATTGAAGCTATCTAAATATTTGCAGGGGATATCATCGCGTACATACAGGGCAACACCTCCGCCAATCCTGTCTGTTCTAGTGTTCAAGAAAACCTTGTAACCAGCCATCCTTCTACTTGTTTCGTCGAGCTGCCATGTTTCGGTAATTGCGGCGATATGGATGTTGTTTTGACGTAGAATGACATCTAACTCATCTACTTTATTCGTTAGTAAGCGGACGTTACTCAGAAGGAAGTTTGGAAGTTGGTGTTTACAAGAGAGAACCTGCGGCGATAATACTGGAGGACAATCAGATCCGAAATCATTGGTAGGAGCATTGTTGTCAGGAATAAGCCGGGGCGGTAGGCTCACGCGCGGGATTGAGACTAAACAACTCTCACGCTTAGGCTTTTGGCTGGCCAATCGTCCGTAGGTGACTAACACGTCAATCTTAAATTTCTTTCTGCCACCTCTGCGTCCTCTTCTTGTTCGCTTGCGCACGAAGGGAACGCCATCTATATTTTTATAAATTCTCAGTGTGACGAGTGTGACTATGACAGATGGCGCCAAAACAGCAAAAGAAATGAAAGTACCTTTTTTTGCATTGATCAATCCAGTTTTCAGCAGCAGCCTCAGTCACAAAGAATAGCACTATTAATACAGTTCTGATTAATACCACTTTCATCGCAAAGGGAGGAGTATTTCAAGGCACTGAACAAGTTAAACTAGGGTAGAATGACTTGCAGCCTCAACGGCGCGAGAGCCATCTATCTTTTTTATTTATTAACAGGTTTTTTCTTCCCTTTCAGGCCAGGGAAATCTCTGAGGACCCAACCCTTATTAAGGAGCTAGATGGAGAAGCAGCTGTGATGCTCAAAGAAAAAATTGCCATGAAGAAAACAAAAAGATCGTCTTTTCTGTTTGTAATTTTTTTTTAAAAAAAACAAGATATAGATCTGTAATTCTTTGTTTTAATATCGAAATAGATTTTCTTTGTTTTTAAAAAATTAAATTTAGTGGCAATTAAGAAAGATACTCCAGGCGAGTAGCTCCGGCACAAAAGGTTAACTAAGCGGACAGCTTTGCATATCGAGACATATTTGTGGCATATTTTGCTGGCTCAACAGAAATGCGCCTTTAGGCTTAGGGAGTAATTAGGGCACTTTCCCTAAACATGTTTTTTTACTTTTGGTTCTGACCCTGTTAAAAAGTCCATAGTGAATTCTCCCATCGCACTAATGAGACTTACTAAGGGGTCTGAGAGGGGGAGCATACGGGAGGGGTTCCTTGTAAATCTCCAGTTAAGGGTTTTGGACCATAATTATTACAGTGGTACCGGTTTATACTTCGAAGCTTTTCCACTTAAGAAGTGGCACCAAAAGTGTTATTTTCAGTTCTATATTGCACTTAAAAATGGTAACTACTACTAGTAACAACTCACTGCAGCACCAAGCCGCCTGAGGCCAGCAGAGCTACGCACGCTCCTCCTTCACCCCAATCTATTCAAAGCCTCCCTTTTTACAGCCACCCACGAAGTTCCCATTTCCTTTAAATCTTTCTTTATGACGTCATCCCATCCCAGACGACGACGACCTGCTTTCTGTTTAGCCCTAGACGGTTGGCTGAAATAAAAATATTCGGCAATATGTCATCCTTCATCCGCACAACGTGCCCTAGGCACCTCAAACTTTCTTTCATTATAGCCCTAGAGAGCGGTATTGCACCACATTTTTGGTATAACCTATTTCTGAAATACGGTCAGTCAGCCGGGTACCCAGAACAATCCTTAAGCAATTTCTCTGGAAAACATCTAGCAAATCTTCATCCGCTTTTCGGAGCGTCCATGCTTCAGAGCCATATTTGACCACTAACATCACCGTAGCTTTTAATATTCTAATCTTCGTTTGCAGACTTATTTTCCTATTCTTCCAAACTTTTTTTTAACTGTGAAAAAAACACCCTGACCCTTGGCTATTCTACTTTTAACATCTTTACTGCTCCCATCATCTTTACTAATAATACGTCTAAGGTAAGTGAAGCTGCCCACCTGATCAATCTTTTCATTACCCAACGTCACCTTTTCATCTTCACTTATTCCTAGTCTTAGTGACTTAGTCTTGTTAACATTAATTTTCAAACCAATTCTAGCACCTTGAACCTGCAAAACTATGGTAAAGTGATTTTATGATATTTAGGTGAAGTTGTAGTAGATACCTTTATTTCTCCCTTTATAGGGGAGATAAACTATGGCCCTAAGGTAATTAAACTTTGGTAGCGTGCCTTAGGCTATGACCTGACTAATGAGGCGTACCAGCTGGGAATATTCGAGGGACTAAATTTAGATTGTAGAGAGGATAGCTATAATACAATACTTTTATTCAGTTAACATAAACTAGTACAGGCATTATAAATGCCTTGGATAAATTATACATAACAATTTTGGTTTTTAAATTTTCACATATTTTTTCAACACAAAGCATTTTCACATTTTTTCAATAATACAAGGCCATTTAGGCCTCTTAACACTTTCTTTGATATTTTATAGGCCTAATTTAAGTTCTGATTTTATCTCACTTTAGGTTGAACTGGTAGCAATGTTCTGTAATACTGCATATAGTTTCCAAAATATTCGTTGACCAGTTATGGTTTGGTTTCTGATGGTATGAGCTGTTGATCTCAGGGTACAATTGAACTGGCTTTTAAATTTGCTACTTTCCAAAGTACGTCAAAAATTGATTGAAAAAATGGATCCGAAAGGATCTTACGAAAAATTTGGTTTCCAAAAAAAAAATAAGGCTGTATCTAAAATAAATCTTCACATTAGAATAAAACTAAAGCATAAAGTGTTACCATATATAGTAAAAAGAAACACTCAATTTTGTATATATCAATGCATTTCTTTTTAAACGAAGGTTAATTACTTTTAATTACTTTTCCCTTTTTTTACTCTAAACATAATATGCTGCTTCAATAGAAACATTATGTTTCTTGCTGGCGGTTCGTTTCATCATCCTTTTCAAACTTAACATAAAATTATTAATCACTTAACTGATTATTTCAAAATAAAAATGTTTATCCGTTGACTCGAAGTCAAAAATTTATACATAACATTAAATCACTAGTTCAAACTTAAAGTTTTTTCTAAAAATAAAACATAGTATATACACAAGTATTGTGTAATAACTTACACGAGTATTGTGAGGTCACAAAACTTAGATAGAACATTCAACTACTGGTTAAAACTTAAAGCATAAAAAAAATAAAACACGGTATAGACTAGAATTGGAATTAATTTCAATTAGTATTTTGTTAATTGTTTATAAAGTATTAATGTAGAATACTTCTTGAATGATACAGAAAGCAAAATAAAAAAACTAAAATACTCAACATATTAATTCACTATAATTACATTGATATTTAAAATGTCTTAAGATATGTTTTTACATAACTTAATTGTTTAAACACAAACAATAATTATGTACCCTTACAATTTATTTAGTCACTTCAATATTTGTTCTTTGTATAACTTTTAAACTAAGTCCGTCAAGACTTTTATCTGATAAGTCTTAACTGCAATTAAAATATTTACAAAAAGAAATTCAACTCCAACAAATAGATTTATACACTATAACTGAGAACTGTGATTAGTCCCTATATAAGGGCTTGGCAATAGTTCATATAATTCAAATTTATGCATTTACAATTTTATACGATAACAATTCCATATTTAGTAGAAGTTTCAAAATACCTTTATAATTATTTCCTCACTAATATTTGTTACCACTATGTACATCTCCCATATACGACTATATACATTTATTTTTCTCTTTTTTTGAATCGTTGTTATCAACTTTTCTTTGATTCTATTTCGAAAAACCAACTTGTGTCAGTAACTGTTTTTAGCTTACTATATGTCTATTTGTTTATTCAAACCTTTGAAATTTTTAATTCTTTTCGAATTTTTGGTACTTGAGCCAGTTTTGTAACGTTTTCGCCTGTAATCTCTTTTTTTCGCTTTAATGTGTCCTTTTGGGACATGGCTTCATTTACAGCTGAGATCTGATAAGCTCAAATTTTAGCTATTCGTCTTTTTACTTGTTATGACACTATCATTGGAGTTGTGCTTGCCCTCTAAGGTTCGCTTACCAGGGCTGCTTTTTGGTACCTCCTTACAACGTTTCTAGGTTCTCTTGTCATCGGCTACAGCTAAAAGGATTATGATGAACCTCCACACATAATAAATAATTATTTATAGTCACACTTTTATTTGTGGCCACAGTTATCTCTTGGGCTCTTTCTCTTATCAAAAAGGTAGCCTTACTACAAGAAATATGTCCTTGTCTTTATTTTTTTTTCTTAGGTAACGTAATTTATTTTAAGACATATAAGCGATATAACTGTTTTCGCTTTAACTTCCCAGACTTTCGGTAATTCTGCCTTAAATTTCAACTTCAACTTAGGTCCTTTAGGCTATTAATGCGCCTTTTTTTCTTTTTAATTGTTTATGCCATGCTAGTCATTTTTCCCAAAATGACTCCCACATAAAAGAGCATAATTTTTCCTGTCTACTTGGAGCATAGCTCGAATATTTCTATTTGATCTCGGCCAGACTTACACCACTGTCACGGTGACTCTGTATTATTAATGCTACTTGTTTTGTACTTATTTAGTATAAATATTTCGTACTAGTCTCGTTCGGTCAGTTCCACATGCACGTATAACAGAGTTTAACTGACTCCATTTCCATGGTTTTGAGAAAAATCCTTTTTTCATTCTATTATGGTGTACTATTTCTTCCTTTTCATTATACTGATGATTTAGAACATAGGTTAGGTTATTTGGTAGAATTTTTACAATTCTGTAGGGCCTGTCCCATTTTGTTTTTAACTTTTTGTCCCTTCTAGATTGGTTTTGTGTAAATAGACCAAGTCTCCTAAACAATAATTAGTCTTATTTTTGCTTTGTCTGTCATATTTTTTCTTTTTGTTCTGTCTTCGCATCCTCCAAATTGTCTTTAACTTGTTCCATAGCTTTTTTATCCGCATAACCATTTCTTGTTTATATTGGTCCAGATAGTAATATATTATATCATTTTGTATTTCATCCACAAAAATTTTCGGATCTCTTAGATGTTGTAAAAAAATGTTGTTTCTTTTAAAGAACGTGAAAAAAGCCGTATTCACTGCAAAAACTACGAATGGTATGTGGTCGTCCCAATTCTCTTTTTATTGCCTTGTACGTATCCCTAGCATGTTACTAGTTCCATATGTATTCGTCCAACTATTCCATTAGCTAGCGCCATATAAGAGGAGGTATACTAGCATTTTATACCTACATATTCCGTAACTTTGTCTAATAATTTGGCTCTAAAACATAGCCCATTGTCACTAAGTAAAATTCTAGAAAAATCCCGTGTTTCAAAAATAACCGGTTGACTAAAATTTTCACAATGGTTTTTTTCTTTTCGTCTTTAATTGGAAAACCGTATAAATATGAGTTGAAATGGTCAACTATGATTAGTACACATCTATTTCCTTTCCTGGAAACTGGTAAACTTTCTCCTGCCCTCCAAATGTCTATAGACATTAATTCTCCTACCCCTGAAGGGGTTGGGGTATTGACCTAATTCGACCCTAGGGGTCTTTGGTGGTAACTTCTGTTTGGCACACTCTTGGCAGCCTTGTATGAAAGTTTTTACTTTTGAGTACATTTTTGGAAAATAAAAATTTCCTTTTATGCTCCCAATAGTTTTCGCTTCTCCCATTTGACAGCATCTAGTTGCGTGTGCCATCTGTAAATTTTCTCCTTCCAGCGATTTTGGAATTACTGGAATAATTTTTAAGTCATTTTTTTCTATATTTTTGTGGCGCTCTGTAATAACTTATCAAAATATTTGCACTTTCATCTACATCAAAATTATCTAAGTCCTTCAAAAAATGTTTGAAGTGTTCTGGAAGCTCTGTTCCTTTTAATAAAAAGGATTTCATTGCTGAACAAAAATCATCTTTATCTTGATGATCCGAAATATTTCTATTAGATAGTATTATTACCCCGCCCAGTTCATTTTGGATGGTTGTTATGAAAGTTCCTTCCGTATCCGGAGTTCGTGACAAATAGTCTGGTAAAATGTTTGTACGGCCCTTTATATATATTGGGGTATATGCATATGCTTGCAGACGTAGTATCCATCGTATCAGCCGCGCTGAAGTATTTTGCATCGTATGTAGCCAAATTAGTAATTTTTGGTCTACGCTTAGAATGAATTTTTTTCCAAGCAAAAATTGGCAAAAATATTCTGTAAAACCTATAACTGCTAGGCATTCTCTTTCAGCCGTTGAATATTTTCTTTCTGCCACTGTCAGCGACCTGATGGCGTATTGGGCTATTGATTCTACTCCTACCGAATTTAGTTTTAATAATATGGCCCGAATTCCATACCCCGAAGCATCTGTTTGTAAACAGAAGTCTTGTGACAAATCTGAGTTTAAGTATTGGCGCCTGTACTAATTGCCTTTTTATTTCATTCAGCATTTGTATTGCGTCCGATGGACATTGGTATTTGCCTGATTATTTCAAAAGATTGGTCAAGGGTTGTGCTATTGTCGCATAATTTTTAATATATCGTCGGAAATAACTTAACAAACCACAAACTGATCTGCAGCTTTTTTGATCCTTCAGTGGCTGTAATTTTTCTTTGGCCGTAAATTTTTCTGGATTTGGCGAAATACTACCTTGGTTTATCAGATGTCCAACAAAAACTAGTTTTGGTACCGCTATTTTTAGCTTTTCTGTTTTTAATTTTAAGCATGCTTTTTCAAAATTTTCCAGTATTTTTCCAAATCCAACTAAATGGTCTTCCAGGTTTTCAGTAAACAAAATTACATCATCTAATTAAGCCAAGGCATCTTTTTCCTTTTCTGGTTCGTTATCTTTTAACACCAAATTCATTAGTTGACTAAAACAATTTGGACTAAATGATAAGCCAAAAAGCATACGTTCAAATGTGAACGTTCTTCGAGCAGATTAAATAATCGCCAGGTATTGTCTTTTTCTGACTATTACTAGTGGAAAAAGCAATGGCTAACACTCTTTAATTATACCCTGTTCTTCCATTTCCTTTATTTGGTCTTTCAGCCATGGTTTTAAATGATAAGGTGTTTTATACTGTGATTTTGTAATTGGAGGGCCCAGTGTTGGTATTTTGCGTGTGATTAAGTGAGTTAATCCATAATCCGATTTGTGTCTGGCGAATGTCCATCTAAAATCCCAAAGAACATTTCCCACCCGGGTTTTTACGTTTTCCAGGAAATGTTTTAAATCAAATTTTTGCAAAAAGTTAGTTTTTGTCATTCCATACTTTTCTTGCGGTTGCGGTTTTGACGACATTTGTTGGTGGCTAGTAAAATTTATCCTTAATTCTGGACTGTTTAGAGATTTCATTTCTGAATTGGAAATCTTTTCTACCGACCGAAGCGCTATCTGGTTCAGCTTTTACTTTGTTACTACTTAGATTTGATAATTTTAAATATGTAATACCATTTTCAATTTTAATAACTTGATTTTCCACGAAAATCGTGGGACATTCTTCGAGGGTATCATGGCATCCATTTTTTTAACCTTTCCTTCTTTTGTATTTAATGTCACTAGCACTTGAGCTGTTGATCCCCCTTCTATTTTGATTTTCCCGTTTATTTTTAAGTTACAATCCGAATCGTCCCTCTCTTTATCTGTTGTTACGTAGATTTGCCTATTAGTTTCATTGGCCTGGCTTATGGTTATTGTATCAGTTAGGGGTTCCCATACGATCCCATATTTTCTTATAGCGTCTACTCCTAGAATACAAGGAAATGGTAGCTGCTTACATTTTATCACCATTACTGTTATTTCTTTATCCCCTGTGCTAAATTTTAATGGATATTCCCTCAAAATTGTCAGCTTGTGACCTGTTACTGATGTCAGGGTATTCTGGCATCTGCTTACGCAATTTTTGACACTAAGAGGAAACCTGTTAAAGATTCCCTCTCGAATTAATGATTTAGACGCACCCGTATCAAGTAAACACGGTAAATTTTGGAAACACTCAATTTTAAAACAACGCAGAATCGGTAGATTATTATTATTTGCATCTCGATCACAAGACTCTAAACTACAAAGGGGTCTTTGTAATGATTCAGCTCTATCGACCCTTACAGGCTGGTTACTCCGTTTAAATGCCCACTGTTTGACCAAAAGTATCTGGGGTTATCCCAGTTTTCTTCAGCGTTGCAATTTTGAACCAGGGTGTGGTTAACCGTTTGCCTTCTAGGCATAAATTCAGGAATATTATTCGGCGTTTGCCAAGCATTATTTCTTCCCTGCCTTCCTATATTTCTGCCCCCCTGCGTTCTGAACTAGTATCTTGTTTTGTACGTCTGGTCTTCTTTGCGTATTTTATGCTAGCAATCTGACACATAGTGGTTTGGTTTGCTACTATAATAGCAATTAAACTTTCTTTTAAATTGTTTGTTGGTTTCCTGATTACTTCTAAATATTCTTGATTTATCATTGTTGGTTCTCCAGCTATCTGTCTTTGGTGGGGTTGGGTGCCCATATTTTCTATAGTTATTAGCTGCTAACTACTCAAGGTAGTAGAATATGTCAGCTAATTCCCTAGTCGGCAACCCTTGACTTCCGTCGTGCCTTTTTGGTTCATGATTTGGCTCCTCAAAGCTCGCCCCTTTCTTTCACCTTACATATTTTACAGTTTTTTGGGTTCCTGTCTTATTTATTGACATTTGATCAAACTTTTTTATGGCCTCGTCAATTTTCACCTCTGTTTCTACTAGGATTATAGCGTGCTCTAAATATTCAGGTTTCCGTGATAATATCAGTCTTAATAGCTTTTTTTGGTAACCCTTTCGTAAAAGTATGTAATTGTACTTTCTGTGCTATCTCGTCATTTCCGTCCTTCTCTAACTTTAAGCATACCGATCGATAAATTATGTCGGCATATTCCCTGATACTAGTTGAGGTATTGAATGTCACTACTTCTGTTCTAAACCTCTCGGAGATACTCGTTTCTATGAACCTTGTTTTAAAAGATTCAATTAGATTGCTAATGTCCTTGGGCTCTTTTTCATTAATCGCCTCAAAGTGTTTAAGGGTGCTTCACTTTAATCTAGCTGCAACGCATTGCTCTTTAACCTTATCGTCAAACGACTCAGTTAGTTCATCGAAAATTTTCAATTTTTCGATAAACTCATCTATATCTGAAATTCCCACGCATTCTGGTATAATTTTGGCAATTTCAAGTGCCGTTGATAGGGAAGCCATTTTTTCCTCTGTTAAAGCCATTTAATTTCAAAAATTTAATTTCGTTTAGTCCTCTCGGCCCAGTTTTTGCAACCACCACCAGTTGTGGTAAAGTGGTTTTATGGCTGTTGAGGCGAGGTTGTGGTAGATACCTTTATACCTTTTTTCTCCATTTGTAGGGGAGATAAACTATGGCCCTAAGGTAATTAAACTTTGGTAGCGTGCCTTAGGCTATGACCTGACTAATGAGAAGTACCAGCTGGGAATATTCGAAGGACTAAATTTAGATTCTAGAGAGGATGGCTATAATAAAATACTTTTATTCAGTTAACATACACTAGTACAGGTATTGATAATAGATATATATTCTGCTAGGACTGGTAGTCCAGGGATACAAAAAGTATCAGAAATCTACAATAATATATAATACAATAAGATACTTAGGTACTTACAATAATCCGACAATATTCCAAGGTATTTCTAAATCAACGGACCAGAGGTCAGTTCGGCATAAGATTAGTATCAGACCACCCCTTCCCATAAAATGTATCTTTTATACATTTCCTCAACCACACCTTATCGGGACCCATTGACGCACATAGCTAGGAAGTTTTAATTTCTCAATTTCCTGTTAAGCATACACTTGCCAGGATATGTCCCTTATCTTAATAAAAAATAATATTTTTAAACTTTTGTATTTGCGTCTTAATATTTTACTAAACTCCAAATTGACTTAATTAGACAGCTTCACCACAAAACCTCTAAAACATCATTCATTTTGCTCACACTTTCATCTAGGATTCCTAAATCATCAGCATAATCTAAGTCCAGGAGACTTTTTCCTCCCCATTGCCTTTCCTGTGCTCCTTAAAACAAAGTCCATCAAAATAACCCACATGAAGGGGGATAGAACACAACCCTGCTTAACTCCTGATTTAATACAAAACCAGATGCTACCTTCATTTCCTACCTTAACCGCAGCAGTGTTATTCTCGTACATAGCACTAATCACTTTAATGTATTTGTCTGGAATACCGTACAAGGATAATACCTTTACTAAGGTTCTTCTATCAACAGAATCGAACGCTTGCTCATAATCTATAAAACTGAGGACCAAAGGTGTTTGAAATCTCAGACACTTCTCAATTATTAGCCTAAGAGTGAAAATTTGGTCGACACATCCTCTACCTTTTCTAAAACCCCACTTTTTTTCTCTTAACCTTTTTTTTACGGCATCTCTTAGTCTAAAAATTATCATATTACTAAGTAAATTACTACCTACAGAGACCAGACTAATAGCTCGTTAATTACCACACTCACTTTTATCACCTTTCTTATAAAGTGGCTTCATTACGGTTTTCCTAAAATTGTTAGGTACTACCCCTTTTTCAAAAATCATATTCATAGTATTCAGTAACTTATTTCTAACCTCAGAGTCACCATATTTAAGAAACTCATTTACCACCCTATCATCACCTGAAGCCTTATTATTTTTTAATCCTTTTATTACTGTTGCTAATTCTCCCTCAGAAAACAAATCTTCTTTCACATTCAAGGTATCACAAACTTTTCATTTTCCTCTATATCTTTTCCTGCAACTCTATCTCGGTTAAGCAAATTCTCAAAATATTCGGCCCATCTCTCTTTAGTTTTTTCCTTGTCGCTAATTGCGGCCCCATTCCTATCTTTAGCCGGGCCAAGTCCGGATTGACTACTCCCTCTCAAATTGCTAACATGCCAGTACAATATTTTATTATTATGCCGTCTAGCTGCCTTTTCCAGATCCTCAGCAATTTTATCCAAGGCCTCCACTTCACACCTCCTTAGTTCATATTTTATGCTGTCTCCACTTTTTTACATTCCTTTTATTTTCATATGATCATTCACTCAGATAATTCTTATACAAATCCTTCCTCCCGTCTATTAAACATAAAGCTTTTTCACTAGTATTCTTAGCTGCAGTTCTAGATTTCTTCCCTAATACACCTTCAGCAACTTCACAAAACATTTTTCTAAAATCATGCAAATGGTAAAATTGATAAAAAAAAGAAGCGCGTAAACATGAGCAATAGCTTTCAAATGAGCCATTAAAAATCACTCTTATAAGTTCTGCTAGCCAAATAGCCCCAGCTTTTCCACTTGAGACATAGCACCAAAATTCTCGTTTTTAGTTTCATTTGGAACTTGCTTTTGATGGAATCAAAGACAGCGCAATAGTGCTGCCTAAGTAAAGAACGATGTTGGCACAATATATTTTTTTTTCTATCCATACCCGGGCACTTCGTATCGAAGGAGATGTCGTAGAAACTTCAAAAAGGGCTCATTCGATTGGAAATTGGAGTGGCTAGTGCCCTTTTTAATAGTCGAAAGTGATTGGAGGGCAACTAGCCCCGCCCCCACGCCCATCATTCCTCCAAACAAATCCGATCAAAATTTTGAGGTAGCCATTTTGTTCAGCGTAGTTGAGTTCCAGATAAAAAATATGTATTTAAGGAGGACACTCCCCCAAAACCCTCCAGGTAAGTGTTTTAAGTTATGCCCTGAGGGCATATAAGAACTATTTTGGCACAATGAAATATTTTTTTTTCCTTTAGAGCAGGGCACTTTGTATCGAAGAAGTTGTCGTAGAAACTTCAAAAAAGGCTCATTCAATTGGGAATTGGAGTGGCTTGTGCCCTTTTTAATAGTCGAAACTAATTGGAAGGCAACTAACACCCTTCCCATGCCCATTATTTTCCGAAACACATCCAATCACAATTTTTAGAAAGTCATTTTGTTCAGCGTAGTTGATTTCCACATAGAAATTATTTTTTTGAGGAGGACACTCCCCCACAGCCCTCAGGGCAAGGGTTGTAAGTTATGCCCTGGGGGCATATAAGGCTTTTACAGAAGGCGTTGTCGTAGAAACTTCAAAATAGGCTCAGTCGATAGGAAATTCAAAGGGCTAGTGCCCTTTTTAATAGTCGAAAGTGATTTGAGGGCAACTAGCCACCCCCAACGCCCATCATTCCCCCAAACACATAAAATAAAAATTTTGAGATAGCCATTTTGTTCAGCGTAGTTGATTTCCAGATAGAAAATACATTTTTGAGGGGTTCACTCCCCCACAAGAGTAGTGGGAGTCAATCTATTCTACCTGCCCAATAGCAGATTTTCTACCGGCCAAATTGCAGATTAACATGAGATTTCTAATGGCCCGATGCAAGTGGAATCCCTACCCCCTTACACCTGTTTCTAGGCGACATTCCCGCCCTTGGCAAGAATTCAAAGGTCAGGTCAGTTGTTTATTCCATAACACACCCCTTTGTTTTTGTACAGCATACATATCCCTTTTTCCATAGGATTAATTAAAAAAAAAAACCTTTCCGAAAAATAAGTTTTTCAGAGAAAAGTAAAGGCCATTTTAAACTTAAGTTCAGCAGATACAAATACGTTTTAAAATTCAAAGTCAAAACAACCAGAAATTACTATTAAAGAATATATGAAACCCAAAACGAAGAGAAATTAAATAAACAATCACAGCAAAAACAAACAACAAGTAATAATATACATGAATAAATAAACCTTAAACCGAGTAATGCTTAGATTGAATATGAATTTCAGGATTAAAACGAAAGAAAATATTTTCCTATTGAAGTATACTTTGATGAATATTTGATTTTTATTTCTAAATTGGATTTTGAAATAAGGAATTTTTAAAAACTTGAAATTTTTTGCAATCAAAAACGAACAAAAATTAATTAAAAAAAACTTTCCAAAAATAAGTTTTTCAAAGAAAAGTAAATCCATTTTAAACTTAAGCTCAGTAGATACAAATACCTTTTAAAATTCAAACTCAAAACGAACAGAAATTAAATAAACAATCACAGCAAAAACATACAACAAATAATAATATAAATGAAGCAATAAATCCTAAAGCCATCAATGTTTAGATTGAATATGAAAATCAAGCTTCAAACGAAAAAAATGTTTTACTATTGAAACATAAATGAAATTAGGAAAGAACAGAAATCAAATAAACAATCCATACAAACCAACATACAATAGATATTAATATAAATTAATAAAGAAATTTTAAAACGTGCCGTTTTTAGTGCTATTTGGAACTTGATGATGGTGGAATTTATTTGAAAGACATAGATATGTGCAATATCTATTATATGAGCTATAAAAGATCTGTCAAAGTTGTTCTGGTAGCCTGCTATTGCCACCCCTTGAGAGATAGCAAAAAAAAGTGCCATTTTAGTGCCGTATGGCTCTTGCAGATGGCAGAATTTATAAAAAAAACACGTAAATACGCGACATAGCTTTTGAACGCTGGGAGGGGGGGCTAGTTGCCCCCAATCATTTTGGTCACTTAAAAAGCACACTTACAAATTTAATTTCCTTTCAAATGAGCTATTACACATCTCTCTATGACGTTCTGGTCTTTCGCTAACGCTCGTGAAAAAAAAAGAAGAAAAAGGGAGACAGATCAGTGCTACCGATGCAAAAAAGCGATTTTCTTTGTTGTTCAAGGAGGGGGATATTAATCTCTTTTTTTAGGTTTTCGACCATGCTGGTTCCAATGGTACACTTTTCATTTTTATCTGACGCCATTTTGCACCATTCTGTGCAAAAATAGCACAGAATGTGCCATTTTTGTGCCATATGGTACTTGCAGATTGTGAAATTTATAAAAGGCACGTAGATTTTTAAAACAGCTTTTAAAGGAGCCATTAAGCATCTCTCTATGATCTTCTGGTAAACCGCTAGCCCTGAAAAAAAAACGGAAAAAAGGTTGACAGATCAGTGCTACCCATACAAAAAAGTGATTTTCGTGTTTTTCAAGGTTGTGAACTGTAATTTCCCTGAACAAGGTTTTCGACTATGCTGAATCCAATGGTACACTTTCAATTTTGATCTGACGCCATTTTTGAGGGGTTTTAGGCTTTTTTCGAAATGACCATAAATTTATTTTCACAATTAACTTTTATTTTTAATACAAACCGAAATAATAGTTACCATTCCTGATTCAGCGTCAGATGGCAATCTTGTTTCACTAGACAGTTTTTTTTTATAAACACGTTATTTAACTTTTGGTTACTATGGGCCGTGATTCGCTCTTTACTAGGCTGCAGCTGCCGCTGCAACCATGACTAAGGCACAATGTTCAAAAGATATATAGTTTTCAATGGGATGCAAAAGACTGCAATACAGGGATGCCAACTTGCACACTTTCGAAGTTATTCACTCTTTTTTCACGTCATTACACTCTTTCTCTGGACGGACAGGAATTGCACTCTTTTTACCAATTTTAACAAAAATCACTTTTTTTGCACTCTTACGAAATGATGATAGAAAACATTTTAGTGAAATAAAAAACTTCAAATTGAATTATTTGATTTCTAAGGATACAACTGCTAGTCGGTATTATCTCTGTTATTTCTGCATATGCTTTCCTTCAGTTCTCCATTCGTCTTTCCAGCATTTCCAACCATTTAAGGAGAATTAAATCAAAGTCAAAATAAGAAGTGGAAACGTGTAAAGTGGGAATTCATATTGAATAAAAGAATTCAAAAGCTGTTCGGCGCAACCATTCTTTTTAGAAACGGAAAAGTGAGTATACGGTAAGGTCATGGAGAAGCAACGAACAAAACAAACCTTTTAATAGGCTACTCTCATATTGAGAAGGTTTTGCAAAGAATTTCAACCTCTGCATCATTTTAAAGTCCGATTGGCCTATCTCGACTTGTGATAGCTGTTTTTTCTTAAATAAAAGTATATTTTACCAGCCAGGGGCCCAAGAATTTGTTATAGATAGGGCCCATACTATCAAAATGATAGAAAAGGGGACACTTCGAAAATATGGATAAAATTGCAGCTTAAGGACTTATCGATATCGTAGAAAGTAGTTGAGTGAGGTGGCAGACCCTTTCAGAAATAGATCCAGGGTCAAACATATAACCTGGGAAGGTATTGGAGAATCCCTATGTCTACCCTTTTTTATTTCTTTGGCTTAGAGGATTCCATAATTGATCAGGTTTGCAGAGGGTGAAAGCCAAGCATATTTTTTCTACAGGTTTGATCCTGTATTAATTCTGACAAAAAATGTTTGGAGACGAAATTCTACCTAGGTACTTTATGATGTCAACTACAGTTCATTTAAAGATGCAAGCGATCAAAATTAATACATGAACATTTCTAGCAGAATATTACATTTTAGCTGTAAAAAGAACGAGAATTATTATCTAACTCCCTATTTAAAGATTCATTTAAGCAGGGAAACCTCCTAATTCCATTTTAAACAGATATGAACAATTTAACGACAATATGTTTAATGACCGCAGGGTAACTTATAATTATTACTTAATGACGTAAGAGTGATCAGAACAGGGAGAGGGGCTGCGCGCGCGTCAACAGCCACATGCGTGCAAATTTTTTGACTTGCACTCTTTTTGAGCAAAAATCACTCCGTTTGGGCCTTGATTTGCATTCTTTTATACGTCGGCAGTTGGCAACCCTGCTGTAATAGTCTTTAGAACTTATACGGTTAGCAGAAGGGAAAATGGAGAGAAGCCAAACTTCTGTTTGTTGTAATTTTTGTTCTTCTATAGTTTGGCTTGCAAATTCATTTTAATTTTTACTTGTTTTAAAACTGCCTTATGAGAAGAAATTGCCATTCAAGACTGATTCTGGAATGGTAACTATTATTTCGGTTAATTAGTCCAGGACTTTTAGCTCAAAAGTGTCTAACCCGGACAAAATTGCAATATAAACGAAAATGGTACCAAAATGATCAGAAAAAAATTCTGTACAACATACTAAAAGTCCCCATAAATCCGAGTGGGGTGAGTACCCGAAAAACAGGGGAAAGGGGGAAATGCGGGGGAAAATGGGAAAAATGCCGAACATGCCCAGAAAATAGTTTAAAGTGAGTTTTCTGAGGTTTTCACATACGCTGATTACGAAATTGACATCTAAAATTCAGCATAGAAAAAGAGTACTACGGAAAACGGTGGAACAGAGGAAAGAGGGGAGAAAAGAGAAGAATACAGGGTAGGGGTAGAAAGCGGTTTGAAAGATATTTTCCGGGGTATTCCTATCTGGTGATTACGAAATTGAGAACTAAAATGATATAAAAAAATTGATTAACATAAAACGCGGAAATGGGGGGGGGAGGGAGGGAAAAAAGGGCAATATACAGGGTAGGGGTAGAAAGCATGTGGAAATGTTTACAAATGTTAATACAGGAGATCTATAGAGGTTCGGCTAC